>NW_026009554.1:0-36860 GCF_001458135.2 Marmota marmota marmota
GTCTAGGGTTACAATTAGGGATACATTTAGTGTTAGGTTTACGGCTTGGTCCATGGTAAGGGTAGTTTAGGTTAAGGGTCAGTTTTAGAACTAGGTTTATTCTTAGGGTCAGAATCAAGTTTAGGGTTTGGGTTGGGTTAGAGTTTAAGGTTAGGGCTCAAATTAGCATTAGATACAGGGTTAAGGTAATGACAGGGTTAGGTTTAGAATTTAGTTGTGGTTTAGTGTAATGGGTAGGTTTAGGGTTAGGCCTAGGGTTAACAGAAGGGTTAGGGTTATCATTAGGGTAATGGATAGAGTTAGACCTAATTTTAGGGATAGAGTTATGTATAGAATTAGGAGTTTTGTTTGGGTTAATGTTCGGCTTAAGTTAAGGGTTACAGCTAGGATAAGGACTCTGATTAAGGCTAGGTTTTGGGTTAGGTTAGGGCTAGGATTAAGACTATGGATAATGTACAAAGTAAGGTTATGATTAGTGGTAGTTATAAGGTTAGGTTTAAGACTAGATCTATTGTTAGGGTTAAATTGATAGTTACAATGATTTTAGAGCTAGGTTTAGTGTTAGGGTCAGAGTCAGGGTCAGGGTTAGTTTTCAGGTTAGGACTAGAATTAGGGATAGCATTATGGATAGGGTTAGGGCTAGGTGTAAAGTTAGGGATTGGTTTAGGTTAAGGGTTAAGATTAGGGCTATAACTCGGTTTTGTTTTAAGGCTAGGGCTACGGTTAGGGCTATGATTAGGTCTAGGTTTAGGGTGAGGGTAAAGGAAAAGTTTAAAACTACCCTATAGGTCTAAGGCAAAGGTTATAGTTAGTCTTAGGGCTAGGGTTATGTTTAGTGTTAGGGATAGGGCTAAGTTAGGTCAGGGATTTGGGCAAGTGTTAATGTTAGAGTTAGGCCTACGGTTACGGCTAGGTTTAATGTTAGTGTTTGGATTAGGGTTAGGTTTAGGGTAAGGGATGAGTTTATACCGAGTTTTAGGGATAGGGTGAGGGTTAGAATTCGGATTAGGTTTTGGATTATGATGAAGGCAAGGATTATGTGTAGGATGTGGTTTAAGGTTTGTGTTAGGGTTAGGACTAGGATTAGAGCTAGGGCTAATGTCAGGTCTAGGGTTAGAGTTAGGGATCGTTTTAGGTTTAGTTTTATATCTAGTTCTATTAAGGGTTAGGTTAATGGGTAGATTCAGGTTTAGAGCTAGGGTATTATTAGGGTCAGAGTTAGGGTTTAGGTTAGGTTATGGTTTATGTTTAGGGCTCGAATTAGCATTAGGTTTATTGATAGGTTAATGATAGTTTTAGGTTTAGGGTTCAAGTTAGGTGTAGGGTAATGTATAGGGTTAGGGATGGGCCTAGGATTAAGGTTTGGTCTAAGTTTAGCATAAAGGTTAGGGTTATCCTTAGGGTAATGGATAGGGTTAGTGCTAGGGTTAGGGCTAGGGTTATCTTAGTATTGGATCTAAGGTTAGGCTTAGGCTTAGGCTTAGGGGTAGGGCTATGGTTAGCGTTAGGGTTAGCTTTAGGGTTAAAGATATGGTAGGGATTGGATTAGGGCTAGGTTTTGCAATAGGTTAAGGCTATGGCTAAATTAAGAACTTGTTATGATTAGGGCTAGTTTTAATGTTAATGTTAGGGCTAGGCATAGTTTCGGGGTTAGGGTGACGTTTAGAGCTAGGGTTATTGTCAGGGTCAGTGTTCAGGTTAGGATTATGGTTAGAATTAAAGCCAGAATTAGGACTAGGGTTAGGTCTAGGGGAAGAGTTAGTGTTTGGCTTAGGCTAAGGGTTATTATTAGGGCTAGGGCTAGGTTTTTCTTTAGGTCTAGGGCTTGAGTTATGGCTACTAGATTTAGGATTAGGTTTAAGTCTAGGACTAGTGTTAGAGTTTAGTTTAGGGTTAGGTTCAGGTTTAGACCTATGATTAGTGTTAGGGTCAGAATAAGTGTCAGGGTTAGGGTAAGGGTCTTTGTTATGGTTAGAGCTAGAATGAGGGTTAGAGTTAGGACTAGTAATAGGATTAAGGTTTGGGTTAGGTTGAATATTAGGGTTAGAATTAGGATTAGAATTAGTGTTAGGGTTTGGCTTAGGATAAGGGATAGAGTTAGAACTAGGTTTAGGGCTAGGGTAAGGGTTAAAGCTAGGTTTAGAGCTCAGATTATGGCTAGTTTTTGTCTTAGTATCAGGGATAGGGTTAGAGTAACAGCTAATATAAGAACTAGGGTTACAATTATGGTTAATTTTAGGGTTATGGTTAGGGGTTAGACCTGTAGTGTTAGGATTACTTTTAAGGTTAGGATGATATTTAGAGCTAGTGTTAGTGTTAGGTTAGTAGTCAGGGTGAGAGTTAGTTTTAAAGTTAATGTTAGGACTCAAATTACAGCTAGGGTTACTGTAAGTGTTTGGTTTAAGGTTAGGATGGGGATTAGAGCTAGGGTGAGTGTTAGGATATGAGTCAGAATCAGGGTTAGTATTCAGGTTAAGGTTAGGACTTGAATTAGAGCTAAAGTTAGGTCTAGGTATAGTATTAGGATTTGGTTTAATTAAGGTTTTAGTATTAGGGCTATGGCTTGGTTTTGATTTACTTCTAGGGTCAGGGTTAGGGCTAGTTTTATGAGTAGCCTTAGGTTTAGGGCTAGTGTTTATGTTAGGCTTAGGCTTAGGGTTAGGGTTAGATTTAGAGTTAGGGATAGATCAAGGGTAATGGCTAGGATTAAGGACAGGGCAAGGTTTAAGGCTAGGGTTAGAGCTAGGGTTAGAGTTATTGTAATGGATAGGGTTAGGACTAGGGATAGGGCTAGTGTGAATGTTAGAGTTAGTCTTAGGGCTAGGGTTAGGGTTAGGGATAGGGTTTAATTAGGGCTAGAGTCAGGGCTAGGTTTATTGTTCAGCTTAGGCCTAGCATTAGGTTTAGGGTTAGGGTTAATTTTAGGGTAAGGATTGGCATTATAGCTAGTTTTAGAGGTTGGGTGAGTGTTAGAATTAGAGTTAGGCCTATGGTTAGGGTTAGGGTTATGATTAAGGCTGGTTTTAGGGCTAGGATGCGGGCTAGGATTTGTTTTAGGGTAGGGCTAGGATTAGTGCTAGGATTAATATCAGGTCTAGTGTTATGGTTAAAGACAGAATTAGGGTTAGGTTTATGGATACAGGTAGTGTAAGGGTTATGTTTAGTTTTATGTCAGGTTTAGAGCTAGGGGTATTATTAGGGTCAGGGCCTTGTTTAGGGTTTGGGATAGGCTATGGTTTAAATTTAGGGCTTGAATTAGCATGAAGGTTAGTGTTAGGGTAATGATAGGGTGAGGTTTAGGATTTAAGTTTGGTTTAGTGTAATGGATAGGGTTAGGATTAGGGATAGGTTTAGGTTTAGGCCTAGAGTTAGCATTAGTGTTAGGGTTATAGCTATGGTGATAGATAGGGTTAGGGCTAGGGTTATGGTTATGATTAGGACTAGGGTTAGGGTTATTGCTTGGGTTAGGTCTTGAATTAGGGCTAGGATTTGTGTTAAGTTAGTGCTAGGCTTAGGTTTATAGCTAATGTAAGTACCAGGGTTATATTTAAGCCTAAACTTAGGTTTAGGGTTGGGGCTAGGTTTAGTGTTATGTTTAGGTTTAGGGTTAGGTTGATCTTTAGAAATAGGGTTATTGTTATGGTCGGATTCAGGGTCAGGGTTAGTTTTTGGTTCAGCTTAAAACTCGAATTAGGGCTAAGTTTAGGGTTAGGCTTAGGGTTTGGTTTAGGTTTAAGGTTAGGTTTAGGGCTATGTCTGGGATTTGTTTTAGCAGTAGGGCTAGGATTAGGGCTAGTTTTAGGATTAGCATTAAGGTTAGGGCTAGTGCTAGGTATAGGTTTATGCTTAGGGTTAAATTTAGATTTACAGTTAGAGTTAGATATAGGTTAGGGCTAGGGCTAAGGCTATGGCTAGGATTAGGCCTAGGATAATTGTTCCAGTAAGGTATAGGTTTAGAACTAAGGATGGGGTAAGGGTGAGAGTTAGAGTAATTCTTAGGGCTAGGGTTAGGGCTAAGGTTAGGGATAGGCGTAAATTAGGGGTAATATTAGGGCTAGGGTTAGGGCTAAGTTTAGGGTTAGGTTTAGTGTTGGGGTTAGGCCTAAGGTTATGGTTAGGGTTAGGATTAAGGCTAGGTTTAGGGTTAGGATAAGCCCTGGGGTTTCTGTTAGTTTTAGCGCTAGGATTAGGGCTAGTGCTAATATCAGGTCTAGGTTTACAGTTGCAGATAAATTTAGAATGTTTTATGGCTAAGTCTAGTGTAATGGATAGGTTTAGGGTAAGGGTCAGGTTTAGAGCTAGGGGAATTATTAGGGTATGGTTCAGGGTTAGAGTTTGTTTGAGGTTAGGTTTTAGAGTGAGGGCTCTTTAGCTTTAGGGTCAGGGTTAGGGTAATGATATGTTTTTGTTTAGGGTTCAGTTTAGGTTTAGGGTAATTGATAAGGTTAGTGTTAGCAATAGGTCTAGAGTTAGCATTAGGGTCAGGGTTATGGTTAGGAAAATGAATAGGGTTAGAGCTAAGCTTAGGGCTAGATTGATGTTTAGAAATAGGTCTTGAGTTAGGGTTACGGTTAGGGTGAGATCTAGGGTTAGGGTTAGGGTTATGTTTAGTGTAAGAATTGGGTTTTGATCTAGGTTTAGGGCTAGGGCAAAGGTTAGTTTTAGGGTTAGGTCTAGGGATAAGATTACAGTTCGGTTAGGGTTAGGGTTAGGGCTACAGTCATCATTAGGGGTAGTGTTAGGTTTAGGGTAATGGATACGATTAGATGTAGGTTTAGATTTATGGTTAGAGTTAGATTGAGGTTTAGGCTTAGGGTTAGGACTATGGTTATGGTTAGGGTTATGATAAGGTTTAGGGTTTGAGCTGGGGTTAGGTCTATGGTGATGGTGATATTTAGGGTTAGTTCTAGGATTAGTTTTCTGGTTAGTTTTAGGGTTAGGGTTAGGCCTAGGGTTATCAATAGAGTTAGGGTTATGTTTAGGATAATGGGTATATTTAGAGTTAGGTTTAGTGCTAGAGTTAAGGTTAGGATTAGGGCTAGGTTTAGGGTTAGATTTAGGGATAGGTGTAGTTTTATATTTAGGATAAGGGTTAGGATTTGAGCCAGGGTTAGGACTAAGGCGAAGGTGAGGGTAGGGTTAGGGCTACGGTTTGTGTTTGGGTTACGCCTAAGTCTAGGTTAAGGCCTAGGATAAGATCTAGGTTTTGTGTTAGGTTTAGGCCTAGGGTTAGGGCTATGGGTAATTTACGAGCTAGGGTTATGATTAGAGCTAATATTAGGTTAAGAGTTATTGCTAGGTCTAGTGTTAGGTTTAGATGTTGGTTAGGCTCAGGTTTAGACATAGGTTTACTGTTAAAGGCAAGGTCAGTGTTTAGGTTAGAATTAGGGTTAGGGTGAAAGCCGGAATTAGGACAAGGTTAGGTTTAGGGGTAGGGTGAGTGTTTGTTTTAGGTTAAGGGTTATTGTTTGAGGTAGGACTAAGTTTTGTTTAGGTCTTGGGCTCTAGAGTTATTACTAGATTTAGGATTTGGTTTAGGTTTAGGGCTAGTGCCAGGGTGATGTTTAGGTATAAGTTTACTATAAGGCTTGTTTGAGGCTTTGATTTAGGGTTAGGTTCAGGTTTAGACCTATAATTATTGTTATTGTCAGAATAAGGGTGAAGTTTAGGGTTAGGTTTGGGGTTAGAATTAGAGCTAGAATGAGTACTTGTGTTAGGACTAGAAATAGGGTTAGGCTAAGGATTAGGATTAGGACTAGAGTTAGCATTATGCATAGTGTTTGTCTTAGGGTAAGGTAAATTGTTAAGGCTAGCTTTAGGGTTAGGTTTAGGACTAGGGTTAGGGTTAGTGTTAAATCTAGTGTTAGGGCTCAGATTAGGGCTATTTTTGTTTTAGGGTTAAGGCTAGTGTTAGGGCTAAGGCCAATGTAAGAACTATATTTACGATTAGGGTTAGTTTTAGGGATGTGATTTGGGCTGGTCTAGTGTCAGCATTAGCTTTAGGGTTAGGGTGATATTTAGAGCTATGGTTAGTTTTAGGCCTAGGACTTGAATTAGAGCTAGGGTTATGGCTAGTTTTAGGATTAGGGTTTGGTTTAGGTTAAGGTTTAGTGTTAGAGCAATGGCTCGGTTTTCTTTTAGGGCTAAGGCTAGGGTTAGGGCTAGTTTTAGGATTAGCAATGGTATTAGGGCTGGTGGTAGAGTGAGGTTTAGGCTTAAGTTTAGGGTTAGAATTAGAGTTATGGTTAGATCTAGGGGGAGGCCTATGGCTACGATGAGGGCTAAGTTTAGGGCTAAGGTAATGGATACGGGTAGAAATAAAAATAGGGCTAGGGTGAGAATGAGTTAGTCTTAGGACTAGGGTTAGGGGTAGGGTTAGGGTTAGGGCTAAATTAGGGCTAGGATTAGCGCTAGAGTTAATGTTAGCGTTAGGCCTATGGTTAAGGCTAGGGTTAGGGTTTGTGTAATTGTTAGGGTTAGGGTTAGTTTTAGGGGATGTGATGGGATTATAGTTAGGTTCAGGTCTTGGTCGAGGGTTAAAATTAGGGATAGAGCCAGGGTGAGGGTTGGGATTAGGATAAAGGCTAGGTTTAGGGCTAGGATGAGGGCTAGGTTTTGTGTTAGGGTAAGGTCTAGAATTAGGACTAGGACTAATGTCAGGTCTAGGGTTATGGTTAGGGTTAGGTTTATGGCTAGGTCTAGTGTAAGGTTTAGATTTAGGGTAAGGGTCAGGTTTAGAGCTGGGTGTATTATTAGGGTCAAATTCCAGGTTAGGGTTTACTTTAGGTTAATGTTTAGTGTTANAGAACCTGGATGCTCACATTCCTCATCGTTTCTGGACATTCAGGGACAGAAGCACATTCCTCACACTTGCCCCTCATCTAAGAGATGGCAGGGAAAAGCTGCAATAAAAGCTGCATCCTTCATCCAGAGATTTTAAAATCCTTTTTTATTCCATGATAACGTCATATTTTTAAGGGGAAAGGGAGGTCGGACAAGCTGCTTTTCAGAAATGCTGTTGTAGTGGTTTTTAACACCTTTTATTCCTCTTATCTGGTGCTATTTTTAGAATCAGGAATAACCTTGACAACATTGGGGCTTTTTATACACTTTTTAAAAATACTCTCAAGACTTCTATTTTTATGTTTAACATTATATTATTATTATTTATTTTTTTTTTAACTGGAGCGACATAACAAGTATGGGGAAAAACCATGCCTTGTTTTCAACTGTTTTTGCTAATTTTTAGGCTGAAAGATGACACGGATGCCTAGAGTTTACCTTATTCTGTTTAGTTAAAATCAGTATTTCTCTAAAAAAAAAAAAAGAATAAGGGTCAGGGATAGGCTTAGGGTTTGGGTTAGGGTTAGAGATAGAATGAGGCCTAGGGTTGGAACTAGTAATAGAGTTAGGGTTTGGGGTAGGCTAAGGATTAGGGTTAGGACTAGGGTACCATTAGGGTGAGGGTTGGCATAGGGTAAAGGATAGTGTTAGTGCTAGGGTTAGGGTTAGGATTAGTGTTAGCATTAGGGTTAAAGCTAGGGTTAGGGTTCGGATTAAGGATAGGTTTTGTGTTAGGGTTAGGGCTATTGCTAATGTAAGACCTGGCATTATGATTAGGGCTAGTTTTAGGATTAGGGTTAGGGCTAGGATAAGTGTTCGGGTTAGGTTTAGGGTTAGGGTGATGTTTAGAGCTAAGGTTAGTTTTAGGATCAGTGTCAGGGTCATTATTAGTTGTACAATTAGGTTTAGGACTCAAACTAGGGCTAGGGTAAGGGCTAGGTGTAGTATTATTGTTTGGTTTAGGTTATGATTTAGGATTAGAGCTGTAGCTCAATTTTGCTTGAATGCTATGGCTATGGTGAGGGATAGTTTTCAAATTAGCATTAGGATTAGGGCTAGTGTTAGGGTGAGGTTAGGTTTTAGTTTAGGGTTAGATTTAGAGTGTGGGTTATATCTAGGTTTAGGGCTAGATCTATGTTTGGGGCTAGGGTTAGGGCTAGGCTTTGGGTCATGGTAAGGGATAATATTAGAACTAGGGCTAGGCCTAGGGCAAGAGTTAGAGTAAGTCTTAGGGCTAGGGATAAGATTAGATTCAGGGTTAGGTCTAAATTAGGTTTAGGATTACAGCTAGGTTAAGTATTAGGGCTAGGCCTTGGTTTAGGGCAGGTTAGAATTAGGGTTAGGGTATGGTATGATATTGTAGCTAGGTTCAGGTCTTTGATGAGGATTCACTTTAGGGTTAGGCCTAGTGTTGGGGTTAGTGTTCGGATTAAGGTTAGGTTTAGGGTCAGGATTAAGGCTTTTTTTTTTTTAAAGCATAAGGGCTAACATTAGAGCTAGGGCTAACATTAGGGCTTTGGCTAATGTTAGGTCTACGGTTATGGTTAGGGATAGTTTCATGGTTAGGTTTATGGCTATGTATTGTGTAAGGTTTATGTTGAGGTTTAAGGTTCACTTTTGGAGATAGAGTATTATTAGGGTCAGGGTAAATATTAGGGTATATTTTTAGGTTAAGATTTAGGGTTATAGCTCAAATTAGAATAGGTTTATGTTTATGGTTGGGATAATGGATATGGTTAGGTTTAGGGTTCAGGTTAGGTTTATGGTAATGAATAGGGTTAGGGTTATGGATAGAGTTAGGGTTATCCTAGGATTAGTAGTAGGGTTAGGGTTAGGGTTTAGGTAATATATAGGATTAGAGCTAATGTTAGGACTAGGGTTATGGTTAGGATTAAGGCTAGGGTTAGGATTATGTTTACAGTTAGGTTAGGTTTAAAGCTAGTGTTAGGGTTAGGGTTAGGGCTAGGTTTTAGACTAGGTTAGGGTTAGGGTAGGGCTATGGCTAATATAAGAACTACGGTTATGATTAGGGCTAGTTTTAGGGTTAGGGTTAGGGCTAGGTCTAGTGTTAGGGTTAGGTTATGATTAGAGTGATGATTGGAAATAGGGTTAGTGTTAGGGTCAGAGTCAAGGTCAGTGTTAGTTTTAGGGTTATGGATAACACTAGAATAAGGCTAGAGTTATGGGTAGGTGTAGGGTTAGATATTGTGTTAGGGTTAGGGTAAGAATTAGGGCTAGATCTAATGTCAGATCTGAGGTTACAGTTAGGTTCGTGTTAGGGTTAGGGATAGGGCTCAGTTTTGTTTTGGAACTACAGCTAGGTTTAGAACTAGTTATAGGATTAGCCGTAGTGTTAGGGCTAGTGGTAGGGTGAGGTTCAGGCTTAGGTTTAGGGTTACATTTAGAGTTATGGTGAGATCTAGGGTTAGGATTTGGGCTAGATTTAGGGGTTAGATTAGGTCTAGTGTTAGGGTTATGGTTACAGATAGAGTTAGTACTAGAAATAGGTCTAGGGCAAGAGTTAGTGTTAGTCTTAGGGGTAGGGTTAGAGTTAGGGTTATGATTAGCACTAAATTAGGGCTAGCATTAGAGTTAGGGTTAGTGTTAGGGTTAGGGTTAGCATTATTGTTAGTGTTGGATTAGGGTTAGGGTTAGGGTTAGGGGCAGGGATTTGGTTATACCTAGGTTCAGAACTATGGCGAAGGTTGAAATTAGGGATTGGGCTAGGGTTAGGGTTCAAGTTAGGATTAAGGCTAGGTTTAGGGCTAGGATGAGGGCTTGGTTTTGTGTTAGGTTTAGGGCAAGAATTAGGTCTATGGGTAATGTCAGTTAGGGTTACGCTTAGGGATATTGTTAAGGTTAGGTTTATGGCTAGGTCTATTGTAAGGGTTAAGTTTCTGGAAAGGGTCTGGTTTAAAGCTAGGTGTATTGTTAGGGTAAGTGTCTTGTTTAGGGTTTGTTTTAGGTTATGGTTTAGGGTTAGGGCTTGACTTAGCATTAGGGTTAGGGATTGGGTTAGAATAATTTATAAGGTTAGGTTTAGTGTTCAGGTTAGTTTTAGTAAATGGATAGGGTTAGTGTTAGAGATAGGTTTAGAGTTAGGCCTAGGGTTAGCATTTGGATTAGGCTTATGTTTAGGGTAATGGATAGGTTTAGGGCTAGGGTTATGGTTAGGATTAGGGCTAGGGTTATGGTTAGGGTTAAGCCTAGGGTTAGTGTTTGAGCTAGGGTTAGGGTTAAGGCAAGGGTTAGGGTTAGGGTTAGGTCTAGGGTTAAGGTTTGGGTTACGCTTAGAGATAGGTTTTGTGTGAGGTTTGGGGCCTACATTAGGGCTATATGTAATGTAAGACCTAGAGTTAGGGTAATGGCTAGGACTACTGTTAGTATTATGGCTAGATTATGTATTAGCATAATGTTTAGAGCTAGGATTTGTGTTACAGAAAGGGACAGTGTTTGGGTTAGTGTTATGGCCAGAATTAGGACTAGGTTTATGTTTAGAGGTAGAGGTAGTGTTTGGGTTAGGTTAAGGGTTATTGTAAGGGCTAAGGCTAGGTTTTTCTTTAGGTCTAGAGCTAGAGTTATGGCTAGATTTAGGATTAGGTTTTTGTCTAGGTCGAGTGTTAGGGTTAGGTTTAGGTATAGGGTTACCCATAGGGCTAGTGTTAGGGTTCAGTTAGGGTTAGGGTCAGGTTTAATCCTAGGGTTAGAGTTAGGGTCAGATTAAGGGTCAGAGTTAGGGTTAGGATTTGTGTTAGGGTTAGAGCTAGAATGAGGGCTAGGGTTAGGACTAGTAATAGTGTTATGGTTTGGGGCAGGCTAAGGATTAGGTTTAGGACTAGGGTAGCATTAGGGTGAAGGTTTGGCTTAGGGTAAGGGATAGGGTTAGAGCTAGGGTTAGGTACAGGTCTAGGTTTTGTTTAGGGTTAGGTTTAAGCTAGGTTTAGGTCTCGGAATAGAGCTAGCTTTTCTGTTAGCACAGGGCTATGGCTAATGTAAGAACAGGTGTTTCGATTAGAGCTAGTTTTAGGGTTAGGGGTAGGGCTAGGGCTAGTGTTCTTGTTAGGTGTAGTGTTAGTGTGATGTTTAGAGCTAGGTTTATTGTTAGGGTCTGAGTCAGGGTCAGAGTAAGTTCTAGAGTTAGGTTTAGGACTCAAATTAGGGCCAGGGTTAGGGCAAGGTATAAGCTTAGGTTTTAGTTTAGGTTAAGAATTCGTGTTAAGCCTATGACTCAGTTTTGCTTGAGTGCTAGGGCTAGGGTTAGTCTAGTTTTCCAATTAGCATTAGGGTTAGGGCTAGTGTTAGGGTGAGGTTTAGACTTAGGATTAGGGTTTGATTGAGGTTAGGGTTAGGTCTAGGTATAGGGCTAGGGCGAAAGTAGGAATGGGGTTGGGGCTAGGTTTAGGTCTAGGGTTATTGTTATGGTAAGGGATAGATTTAGAACTAGGGTTAGTGCTAGGGTGAGAGTTAGGGTTAGTGTTACAGTTAGGGTTAGGTTTAGGACTAAATTTGTGCTAGGATTAGTGCTATGGTTAGTGTTAGGACTAGGCCTTCATGTATGGCTAGGGTTAGGGTTAGGATTAGTGTAAGGTATGATGTTATAGCTAGGTTTAGGGCGAGGTACAAAATAGGGTTAGGGCTAGGGTTAAGGTTAGGGTTAGTATGAAGGCTAGGTTTAGTGCTAGGATTAGGGCTATATTTAGAGCTAGGATTGGGGTTTGGTTTTCTGTTAGGGTTAGGGATAAAATTAGTGTTAGGGCTAATGTTAGGTCTAGGTTTATGGTTAGGGTTAGTTTTAGGGTTAGGTTTATGGCTAGTTCTAGTGTAAGGTTTAGGTTGAGGGTTAGGGTCGGGTTTAGAGATAGGGTTATTATTATGGTCACTGTCATGATTAAGGTTTGAGTTAGGTTAAGGTTTAGGATCAGGGCTTTCATTAGAGTTAGGGTTAGTATTAAGGTTAGGGTAATGTCTATGGTTAGGTTTAGGTTTCAGGTTAGGTTTAAGGTAATGGACAAAGTTAGGGTTAGGGTTATGGTTAGGGTAATGGATAGGGTTAGAGCTAGCTTTAGGGCTAGGATGAGGGTTAGGATTAAGGCTAGGGTTAGGTTTAGGGTTAGGGCAAGTTTTAGTGTAAGGGTTAGGTTTAGGGTAATGGTTAGGGCTCTGGTTAGGGTTAGGATTAAAACAGGTGTAGGGCTCAGATTAGTGCTAGGTTTTGGATTAGGCCTAGCCTAGGTTTGGGCTAGGATTAGGGCTACGACTAACATTAGACTAGGGTTGTGATTAGGGCTACTTTTAGGGTTAGGGTTAGGGGTAGGTGTAGTTTTAGGGTTAGGTATAATTTTAGGGTGATCTTAGAGCTATAGTTAGTGTTAGGGTCAGAATCATGGTCAAGGTTAGGATTAGGGTTAGGGTAGGACTTGAATTAGAGCTAGGGTTAGAGCTAGGTGTGAGTTAGGGTTTGGTTTAGGTTAAGGGTTAGAGTTGGGGCTATAGCCTGATTTTTTAAGGCTAGGACTAGGTTAGGGCTAGTTTTAGGATTAACATTAGTGTTAGGGCTAGATTTAGTGTGAGGTTCAGGTTTAGGGTTGGGGTTATATTGAGAGTCATGGTTAGATCTAGGGTTAGTGGTAAGGCTAGGTTTAGGGCTAAGGGTAGAGCAAGTGTTAGGGTTATGGTAAGGGATAGGGTTAGAACTAGGAATAGGGTTAGGGTGATAGTGTTAGGATTAGGGTTAGGGCTAATTTAGGGCTAGTATCAGGTCTAGGATTAGTGTAAGGATTAAATCTAGGGTTAGAATTAAGGTTAGATTTAGGGGAAGGGTTGGGAATATATCTAGGTTCAGATATAGGGTGAGGGATAAAATTAGGGATAGGGCTAGTTTTAGGGTTCTGGTTAGGATCAAGACTAGATTTAGGGCTAGAATGAGAGCTAGCATTTGTGTTAGGTTTATGGCAAGAATTAGGGCTAGGGCTAATATCAGGTCAAGGATTACGGTTAGGGTTAGTTTTAGGGTAAAGTTTATGGCTAGGTCTGTATTCAGAGTTAGGTTTAGGGTAAGGTTCAGGTTTAGACCTAGGGGTATTATAATGGTCAGGTCAGGTTTTGAGTTTGGATTAGGTTGAGGTTTAGGGTTAGTGCTCAACTAACTGAGGTTTAGGGTTAGTGCATTAGGGTTAGAGTTAGGGTTAGTGTAAGGGATAGGGTTAGGTTTTGGCTTCAGGTTAGGTTTAGGGTTCATGTTAGGTTTAGGTTAATGGATAGGGTTAGGGTTACGTCTAGAGTTAGCATTAGCTTCATGGTTATTGTTTGGGTAATTGATCGATTTAGATCTATGGATAGGGCTAGGATTATGTTTAGGATTAGGGCTAGAGTTAGGGTTAGGGTTATACTGAAGGCTAGGGTTAGGGTTAGGGTTAAGATTAGGATACAGGTTAAGGCTAGGGTTAGGTGTAGGGTTAGGTCAAAAGTTAGGGTTAGTGTTAGGGTTAGGGCTAGTGTAGGGGTTAGTGTTAGCCTTAGTTTTTCTTACCGTTAGGTTAAGGGTAAGGCTCATGGATTTAGTAAGTGTTAGTGCTAGGTTGAGGGTTCAGGTTAGAATCAGAGGTAGGGATAAAGGTAGATTTAAAGTATTAGAGCTAGGGTTAGCATTAGGTTTAGGGTTATGGTTAGGGTAATGGATATATTTAGAGCTAGGGTTTGGTCTATGATAACGGTTAGGATTAGGGCTAGGATTAGGGTTTGGGTTTGGGATAGGGTTTGTTTACCATAAGGATTGGGGTTTGAGCTAGAGCTAGGTCAAGAGCTAAGTTTTGGGTTAGGTTCAGCGTTAAGTATAGGGATAAAATTACGGTAGGTTTAGGGTTAGGGTTAAGATTAGGGCTACGTTTATCATTAGGGTTAGGATAAGGGTTAGGGTAATGGATATGGTTAGATGTAAGTTTAGGTTAAGGTTTATGGTTAGATTTATTTTTAGGGTTAAGGTTAAGGCATAGTTAGGTTTAGGTTACTGGTACAGGTTAGGGTTTGAGCTAGAGTTAGAGCTATGAGAAGTTTTAGGATTAGTTTTAGGTCTAGGGTTAGTTTTCCGGTTAGGGTTAGGGTTAGGTTTAGGGTTATGGCTAGGGTTATCAATAGGGTTAGGTTTAGGGTTAGGGTAATGTGTATGTTCAGAGCTAGGTTTAGGGATAAGGTTAAGTTTAGGGTTAGGGATAGGGTTAGGATTAGAGTTAGGGATAAGTCTAAATTTATATTTATAGCAAGAGTTAGGCATTGAGTAAATTTAGGACTAAGACTACAGTTAGGGTTAGGATTAGGGCTAGGGTTAGGGTTAGTGTTACACCTAGGGTTAGGTTAAGGCCTAGGATTTACTCTAGGTTTTGTGTTAGGTTAAGGTGTAGGGTTAGGGCTATGGGTAATGTAAGAGCTAGGATTATGTTTAGGACTAGTTGTAGGGTTAGGGTTATGGTTAGGTCTAGTGTTAGGTTTATATTTTCAGTTAGGGTCAGCTTTAGAGTTAGCTTATTGTTAAATGCATGGTCCATGTTCAGGTTAGTGTTAGGGTTAAGGTTAAAGCCAGAATTAGGACTAGGTTTATGTCTAGGGGTACACTTTGCATTAGGTTAAGGGTTATTGTTAGGGCTAAGGCTAGGTTTATGTTTAGGTCTTGGGCTAGGTTTAAGGCTACATTTAGGATTAGGTTTAGGTCTATGGCTAGTGGTAGAGTCAGGTTTAGTATAAGTTTACTGGTAGGGCTAGTGTTAAGGTTTGGTCTAGGGTTAGAATCAGGTTTATATCTAGGGTTAGTGTTATGGTCGGAATAAGGGTCAGGGTTAGGGTTAGGGTTTGGGATAGGTTAGAGCTAGAATGAGGGCTAGGTTTAGGACTATTAATACGGTTAGGGTTTTGATTAGCCTAAGTATTAGGGATAGGTCTAGGGTTACCATTAGGGTTAGAGTTTTGCTTAGGTTTAGGGATAGAGTTAGATCTAATGTTAGGGGTAGGGTTAGGATTAGGGTTAGTGTTAAAGCTAGGTTTAGGGCTCAGATTATGGCTAGTTTTTGTGTTAGCATTAGGGCTAGGATTAGGGCAATGAATATTGTAAGAATCAGGATTACAATTTAGTTAGATTTAGGGTGTTTTTATTTTTAGTGTTTAAGATTGTTTTTATGATTAGGTTTAAGTTTAGGATGAATTTAGAGCTAGGGTTATTGTTAGGTAGGAGTCAGGGACAGGGTTAGTTTTTGGATGAGGACTCAAATTAGGGTTAGGTTTACTGTTAGGGTTTTGTTTAATGTAAGAATAGTGTTTCAGAGCTAGGGTGAGTGTTAGGGTATAAGTCAGGGTCAGGGTTAGTTTTAAGATTAGGGTTAGGACTCGAATTAGGGCTAGGATTTGTTCTAGGTTTAATATAAGGTTTGTTTTAAGTTAATGTTTAGGGTTAGGTCTATTGCTCAGTTTTGTTTTAGTTCCATGGTTAGGGTTTAGCACTAGTTTTATGATGAGTATTAGGGTTAGGTCTACTTTTAGTGTTAGGCTTAGGCTTATGGTTACAATTATATTTAGAGTTAGGCTTAGATCTATGTTTAGGCTAGGACTAAGGATAGGGCAAGGGTTAGGGCTAGATTTAGAGTTACGATAATGGATAGGGTTAGACCTAAAAATAAGGCTAGTGTGAGAGTTAGAGTTTGTCTTATGGCTTGGATTAGGGTTACGGTTTGGATAAGGGTTAAGTTAAGGCCAGGATTCGGGCCAGAGTTAGTGTTTAGTTTATGCCTAGTGATAGGTTATGGTTAGGTTTATGTTTAGGTATAGGGATGGCATTATAGCTAGGTTTAGAGGTAGGGTTAGGGTTAGAGTAGGGATAGGGCAAGGCATAGAGTTAGGGTTATGATTAAGGCTAGGTTTAGGGCGAAGATGAGGAATAATGTTGTTTTTTTTTTCAGGTTTAGGGCTAGGATTAGGGCTAGGGCTAATATCAGGTCTAGGGTTATGGTTAAAGACAATTTTAGGATTAAGTTTAGGACTACATCTAGAGTAAGGTTTAGGCTTAGAGTAAGGGTCATGTTTAGAGCTAGGGGAAAGTTTAAGGTTAGGGTCAAGGTTAAGGTTTTGTTTAAGTTAGGATTTAGATTTAGGGCTCAAATTAGCATTAGGGTTAGAGTTAGAGTAATGATAGGGTTTAGTTTAGGGTTCAGGTTAGGTTTAGGGTAATTGATAGGGTTAGCATTATCAATAGGGTTAAAATTAGGATTAGCGTTAGCATTAGGGTAAGGATTATGGTTATGGTAGTGGGTCAGATTAAAGCTTAGGTTAGAACTAGGGTTAAGGTTAGGAATAGGTCTTGAGTTAGGGTTAGGGTTAGGTTTAGAACTAGGGTTAGTTTTAGGGTTATGGTTAGTGTAAGGGTTCAGTTTTGAGCTAGGGTTATGGCTAGGGAATGGGTTAGTTTTAGGGTTAGGTCTAGGGATACGATTATCGTAGAGTTAATGTTAGGGCTAGGGTTATCATTAAAGTTAGGTTTAGGGTTAGGGTAACAGATAGGGTTAGATATAGCATTAGGGTTAGGGTTAGATTTTGTTTAGGGTTAGGATTAGGGCTATGGTTATGTTTAGGTTTACAGTTAGGTTTAGGGTTTGAGTTAGGGTTAGGGCTATGCCGAGTGTTAAATTTAGGATTATGTCTAGGGTCAGTTTTCCAATTAGTTTACCCTAACACTAGACCTAGTCCTAACCCTAATCCTATAACTAGCCCAAATTGTAACCCTAGTCCATACATTGGTTGTAAATTTAAACATAGCCCTAACTCTAACCAAAACCTAGCTCTAAACTGAGACCTAACCTTAGCTTTAACCCTTACACTAATTCTAACACTAGCCCTAACCCTAACCCTAAACATAGCCCTAACCCTAACTCTAACCCTATCCCTTACCCTAAGTTAACCATAACCCTAATGCTAACACTAGCCTTAACTCTAATCTTTACTTAACCCAAACCCTAATCCTATTAGTAGTCCTAACCTTAGTCCTCATTCTAGCTCTAACCATAACCCAATCCTGACACTTATTCTGACCCTAACGGTAACAGTAGGTCTAAACCTGACCCTAACTTTAAACTGAACCCTAACACTAGCACTATCAATAAACCTATACCTAAACCTAACCCTAACACTAGCCCTATCCCTAACCCTAGCACTAATCCTATCCCTTACCCTAAGCCAAACCCTAAACTTAATGCTAACCCTAGTCCTAACCCTAATCTTTAGCCTAACACAAATCCTAACTTTATTACTAGTCCAAATCCTAGCCATCATTCTAGTTATAACCATAACCCAAACACTAACCCTAACCTTGACCCTAACCATAAACCAAACTCTAACATTAGCCCGACCCATAAACCTATACCTAAACCTAACACTAACACTAGCCCTAGACATAAACCTAATATTAAATCTAGCCATATCTCTCACCCACGACTGAAACAAAAACCTAGCCCTAGCCCTAATGATAACCCTTAACCTAACCCAAACACTAACCCTACATCTAGATCTAACCAATCCTAATTTAGACTCTATCCCTAACCCTAATCCTAATCCAAATACAGAACCTGACACTAACACTAACTTAGCTTTAAAACTGACCCTAACCAAAACATAAACCTAACACTAGACCTAGCCATAACCCTAGTCCTTATATACCCAAAGCCCTAACCCTAGCTCTAAACCTAACATAAAATCTAGCCCTAATCCTAGGCCTAAACCTAGCCCTAAGCATAACCCTAACCCTAATCATATCCCTCAAGTTAATCCTAACCCTCATCTTAGACCTAAACCTAGCTAAAACTCTAACCCTAACTCTAAACATAACCCTAGCCCTATCCCTAAACCTAATGCTAACCCTAGCCCTAATCATAATGTTAATACTAGCCCTAATACTATCTCTATAATTATTCATTACAATAAACCTAACCCTAAACCTAATGATAACCTTAGCTCTAGCTCTAACTGTAAACCTAATCCTAGACCTAACCCTAAACCTAACAGTCATCATAGCCCTAACCCTAGATCAAATCCTAAATTATACTCTAACTAACCCTAGCCTAAACCCTAACACTAACCCTAAACCTAAAACTACCCCTAACCCTAACTTGACACCTAATCCTATCCATTAAACTAACTCTAAATGTAACCTTAGCCCTAACCCTAACTCTAACCCTAAACTTAACTATATATCTAACCCTAGACATAACACAAAACCTAACTCTCACCCTAGCACTAACCCTAGTTCAAAACGTAACCTATAACCTAAACCTAACCTAAACACTAACCCTAGCCCTAGCCCTAACCCTAACCCTAACTCTAGCCCTAATCCTAACCAAAACACTAGCCTTAACCCTAGCTCTAATGCTATGGATTACCGTAACAATAACCATAACACAAATGCTAACCCTAGGCCTAACACTATCCCCATAACTAATCCTAACCATACCCATTATCCTAATCTTAACCTGAATCCTAAACATAAACCTATCCTTTACCCTAAACCTAACTCTAACCCAAAGCCTAATTTGAGCCCTAACCCTATAACTTAACCTAACCCGTAACTGAGACCTGAAGCTCACCTTAAAAAAACACCTAATTCTAAACTTGATCCTTATCCTAAACCTAACCCTTATACAAGACGTGGCCATGAAACTAACCCTATAACTACCCCTAGCCATAACCCTAAACCTCACATTATCCCTATCCCTAAAATTTGCCCTAAACCTAAAAAAAGCCCTATCCTTCATCCTAACACCAAATCTAGCCTTAATCCTAACCCAATCCTAACCCTATCCCTAAACCTAATTCTAATCATCGCCCTAGCCGTAAACCTAGCTATAACTCCATCTCTTCCCCTAAACCTAATCCTAAACATAGCCCTAAAATTAGGCCTAACCCTACCACTAATCCTAGACCTATTCCTAGGCCGAGTTTACCCCTAACCCTAATCCTAACCCTAGCCTTAAGACTAAATCTAATTGTTGCCTAGCCCAATTACTAGTTCTAACCCTATCCCTTACCATAACCTTAGCCTTAGCCCTAAAACATAAACAAGCTATAGCACTAATCCTAAACCTTAACTTAAACCAAATCCTAACCCTACATCTAGCCCTAAGCCTACCCCTAATTCAAGTCCTATCCCTAACCTAAAACTAACCCTGAACCTGATTCTAAACCTAACACTAATCGTAGCTCAAAACATCACCCTAAACTTAAACCTAATCCTAAACTAGACTTAGTCCTAACTGTAACCCTAAATTTAGCCCCAATCATAACCCTAGTTCTTACATTAGTCATATCACTAACACTAGCCCTAACAAAACCCAAAACCTAGCCCTAATCTGAGCCCAAATCTAGCTTTAACAATATCTCTATCGCTAAATGTAGCTCTAACCCTTATCCTAAACCTAACCCTAACTTTAATCCTTACACTAACCCTAAACCTAACCCTAACCCTAGCCCTAACCCTAACCAAAACCCTAGCCCTAACCCTAGCTCTAACTCTATCCAATACCCTAACCCTAACCCTAACCCAAATGCTAACCATCAACCTAATCCCAACACATTCCCTAACCCTAACCTATCCATTATCCTAAACATAACCCTAACACTAAAGCTAACCTAATACTAGACCTAGACGTAACCATAACTCTAAAACTAGCCCCAATTGTAACCCTAGTTCTTACATTAGCCGTAGACGTAAACCTAACACAAAACAGTGCTAATCTGAGCCCTAACACTAGTTTTAAATCTAACCCTAGCACTAACCCTAACCCTCACCCTAAGCCTAGCCTAACCCTCACCTTAACCCTAGCACTAACCCTGCCCCTTATCCTAAGCCATTCTCTAACCCTAAAGCTACCTAGTATTAACCTAATCCTAACCTAACCCAAACCCTAACTCTATTACTAGTCCTAATACTAGCTCTCAATCTAGCTCTATTCCTATTCAAAATCCTAAATCTAACACAGACCCGTATACTGACCCTAATACTAACCATAGGTCTAAACCTGACCCTAACCATAAATTGACCCCTAACATTGGTGCAACTTGTAACCGTATACCTATACCTAACCCTAACACTAAACCTCGATCTACACCTAATCTTTCATGTAGCGATAACTCTAGCCCTAGCCCTAAACAAAAACCTAGCCCTAGCCTGAACAATAACCCTTAATCTAACCCAAACACTAACTCTACCCCTATACCTAACCCTAGTCCTAATGCAAGACCTAAACATAAACCTAATGCTAACCCAAACACTGACCCTTAACCTAACAAAAACCCTAGCTCAAAACATTTTTCTAACCAAAAACCTAACATTAAACTAGACCTAGCCATATCACTAATGCTAAAACTAGCCATAACCATAAGCCAAATCCTACCTCTAACTCTCTACATTACCCTAACCAAAACCCTAACCCTAATGCTAACCCTAGCCCTAACCCTAATCTTGACTCTAACCCTAAACCTCGTCCTAGTGCAAATCTTTGCTCAATCCCTAACTGTTAAATATAACCTAATGCTAACACTAACCATTGGCCTAAAGCTAACCCTAACCTTAACCCTAGCCCTAATCCTAACCTTAACCCTAGCCATAACTCTAGCTCTAACCCTATCCATTACCCTAACCCTAAACCTAACCCTAATGATAACCCTACCCCTAAACCTAAATCTACCCTAACCCTAGACATAGCCATAAACCTAAACCTTGTCATAGACCTAAGCCTAGCTCAAACCCTAACCATTACAATAAACCTAACCCTACACCTATCCCTAACACTACCCTTAAGCCAAAACCCAATAATAACCTTAACCCTAACCCAACAATAAATGCTGTACAATACCCTAAACCTAATGAAAACCCTAGCCCTAATCCTAACACTAACCTTGAGCCTAACCATAACTATAACCTAGGCCTAACCCTAAGCCTAACATTCGCCCTAGTGTTAACCTATCTCAAACCCTAAACCGTACCTTAAACCTAAACCTAATGCTCTCCCTGGGCCTAACCCTAACCCTAACCTTACCTCAAGCCCTAATAGTAACCATAACCCTTGCCCTAACCCTAGTTCTAACCCTCTCCATTACCCTAAGCATAACCCTTACTCTAATGCTTACCTTAGGCTAAACCTAACACTTTCACTACCTCTAACCCTATCTATTACCCTACACCTAACCTGAAACCTAAACCTAACCCTACCATACCACATCCCTAACCCTAATACTAATTTAAGCCTTAATCCTAAACCCCATCCTAAACCAAAACCGAAACCTGATTCTAACCCTAATTATACCCCAGCTCTAAATGTAACCCTTATCCTAGAACTAGCCATAAATCTAACCCTCAATCTATCCCTAACCGTAACCCTAGACCTGACACTAGCCCTAGCCCTAGTTCTTGCCATAACCCTAAAACAAACCCTAGCCCTCATTCTAGCCCTAAACCTAGCCTTATTACTAATCCAAAACATAATCCTAGCCCGAACCATAATTCTAACCTTCGACCTAGCCATAACACTAGCTATAACCCCATCCCTTCCCCTAAACCTAACCCTATCCCTAAACCTAAACCTAAGCCTAAAACTAGGCCTAAACCTAGCATAAAGTCTAGACCTAATCCTAGCCCTAATTTAGCCCTAAAGCTAACCTAACCCTAGCCCTATGACTAACTATAACTCTCACCCTAGTCCTATTCCTAGTTCTATCCCCAACACTTACCATAACCTAAAACTTGCCCAAACCTTAGCCCTAACCCAAGTACTAGCCCTAATCCTAGATCTAATAATAACTCTAAATGTAACCCTAAACCTAAGCCTAAATCTCTTACTAACACAATCTGTAACACTAACACTAATCCTAAAACTAGCCCTAATCTACCCCAAGCCCTACAACAAAACAGAGCCATATCCCTAACCCTAACATTTAACCTAAACCAAACCCTAAGCTTACATCTAGCCCTAAACCTAGCTCTAATTTGAATCCTATCACTAACCCTAAAACTAACCCTGACCCTTACTCTGACCCTACACTAAATCTAGCTCTAATCATCACCCCAAACCTAAACCGAACCCAAACACTAGACCTAGCCCTAACCCTTACCCTAAAACTAGCCCTAATCATAACCGTAGTTCTTAAATTAGCTGTAGCCCTAACCCTAGAAGTACCCTAACCCAAAACCTATCCTAATCAGAGCCCTAACACTAGCTTTAACACTAAAATAATTATAACCCTAGATCTAACACTTACCCTAAATCTAATGCTAACCCTAACCCTTCAAATAACCTAAAACCTAACACTAACCCTAGCCCTAATCCTAACAATAACCCTAGCCATAAACCTAGCTTTAATCCTATCATTACGTTAACCTTAACCCTAACCCTAACCCTAATGCTAACCCTCGGATAACCCTAACCCTATTCCTAACCCTAAACCTATCCATTACACTAAAATTAACCTGAACCCTAAACCTAACCATATCCATAAACCTAATCCTAACACTAACTCTAATGCTAATTTGAGCCCTAACCTTAAACATTAACCTAATCCAACCGGGAACCCTGTACCTTACCCTAATAATGCCCTAGCTCTAAACCTTACCCTAAATCTTAACCTAACCCTTACACTATATCTAGCCATTACCATAACCCTAAAACTATCTCTTACCATAATACTAGACCTGACATTAGCCCTAGTACTAATGAAGCCCTAACCCTAACACAAACTCTAGCCCTAATCCTAGCCCTAAACTTAGCTTTAATCTTAAACCTAACCATAAAACTAGCCCTAACCCTAAATTTAACCCTCGCCCTAGTTCTAAACCTAGCGATAACATTATGCCTAACCATAAACCTAACCCTAGCCCTAAACCTAGGCTTAGCCTTAATACTAACCCTAGCTCTAAACCTAGCCCTAATAAAGCCCTAACCCTAACCCGACCAAACCCTAACCGTAAGACAAACTCTCACTCTCGCCCTAGACCTATCCCTAGATCTAACCCTATCCCTTATGATAACCCAAACCCTAACCCAAACCCTAGCTGTTACCTAGATTTAACCCTAACTCTAAATCTAACCCTAACCATAAGCCTAAACCATACCCAATCACTAGCTTTAACCCTAACGCTAATTTGAAAACAAGACCTAACCCTAGCCCTAGCGCTCAAGCAAAACCAAGCCATAGCACTGACACTAAGACTTAACCTAAACCATAGCCTAAACCTACACCTAGCCCTAACACTAGCCCTAATTCAAATCCTAACCCTAACCTTAGAACTAATACTAACCCTGACTCTGACCCTAACACTGACCCCAGCTCTATACATCACCCTATCCCTAAACCTAATCCTAACACTACACCTAGCCCTAAACCTAACCCTAAACTAGCCCTAATTGTAATGCCAATTCTTACATTAGCCATAGCCCTAAACCTAACACAAAACCTAGCCCTAATTCAAGGTCTAACCCTAGCTTTAACCTTAACCCTAGCCCTAACCCTAACCCTATCCCTAGTCTTAACCCTAGCTCTAACCCTATCCCTTACACTAAGACAAACTCTCACCCTATTGCTACCCTAGTCCTAACCCTAATCTTAACCCTACTCCAAACCCTAACTTTATTACTAGACCTAACCCTATCCCTTATTCTAGCTCTAAACTTAACCCAAACCCTAACTGTAACCCTGTCCCTTATCTGACTCTAACAAAAAAGCTAGGTTTAAAACTGACCCTAACCCTTATCCAAAACATAACACTAGCCCTACCAGTAGCCCTATACCTAAACTTAACACCAACATTAGCCCTAGACCTAAACCTAATTCTAAATATAGCCATAACCCTAGCCTTAGCTCTAATAATAACCCTTAACCTAAACCAAACACTAACCCTACCCCTAGACTTATCCCTAGTCCACATTCTGGACCTAAACCTAAACCTAATCCTAACGTGAACCCTGACACTTACCCTAACAAAAACCCTAGCTCTAAACCTTATCCTAACCCAAAAACTAACCCTAACACTAGAAAAAACCCAAAATCTAGCCATAACCACAACTCTAGCTCTTAAATTACTAATACACCTAACAAAAGCCCTAAACCTCACACAAAACCTAGCTCTAATTGTAGCCCTAAACCTAACCCTAAGCATAACTCTAACCCTAAACCTAGCCCTAAACCTAACCCTAACCCTCATCCTAACTCTAACCCTAGCTCAAACCCTTAACCTTACCATAAACATAACCCTAGCCCAAACCCAAAACCTCACCCAAACCCTAGACCTAATCCTAACCTTAACCATAGCACAAACCCTAGTTCTAACTGTATCCACTACATTAACCATAACACTAAACCTAATGCTAACCCTAGCCCTAACCCTAATCCTAAACCTACCCTAGCTCTGACTGTAACCCTAACCCTCACTCCATCCCTAACCCTACCTCAATTCCTAACCCTTAAACTTAAGCTAACCCTAACTCTAACTGAAGGCCTAACCCTAAACTAACCCTAGCCCTAATCCTAACCTGAACCCTAGACATAACCCTAGTTCGAACCCTACCCATTACCCTAACCCTAAACTTTACCCTAATGAAAACACTAGACCTAAAGCTAAACATAACCTAAACATAAACATAAATGTAACCCTAGAACTAGCAGTGAACCTAACCCTAAACCTAACCTAAGGTAGCTCAAATCATGAACCTAACCCTAAACCTAACCCTAACTCTAGCCTAAACTTATCTGTAACTCTAACCTGACATCTAAATCTATTACCCTAACCCTAATGATAATCTGAGCCCTAACCCTAGCACTAACCCTAACACTAACCATGACCATAACCCTAGCACTAACCTTACCTTAGCACCAACCTTAGATCAAACCCTAAACCATTTCCGAAAACTAATCCTAACTCTAACCCTCGCCCTAACCCTTACCCTAACACTAACTCTAGCCCTAATCCTAACCATAACCCTAGCCCTAACCCTAGGTATAACCCTATAAATTACCCTAATGATACCATAATGCTAATGCTAACTCTAGGCCTAATCCTAAACCTATCACAAACCCAAACAATTTCTATTACCCTAAACCTAACCTGAACCCTAATCCTAACCCTATCAATTACCCTAACCTTAACACTAACCTTAATGCTAATTTGAGCCCTAAACCTAAACCTTATCCTAACCCAAACCCAAAGCCTTACCATGACCTTATTAATACGCCTAGCTCTAAACCTGACCTTTCCCTAAATGTAACACTTAAATTTGACCTAGCCATAAACCTAACCTTAAGACTCTCCCTTATTGTAAACCTAGACCTGACATTAGCTATAACCCTAATTCTTGCCCTAAACCTAACACAAAACCTACCCCTAATCCTAGTGTTAAACCCAGCCTTAATCCTAACCCAAATCATAACCCTAGCCCTAACCCAAAAGCTAATCGTAAAACTAGCCCTAACCCTAACCATAGCACAAAAAGAAAACCGAGTAACAGGCCTAAAACTAAACCTTAACTTAAACCAAACACTAGCACTACACCTAGAACTAACCCTAGCCCCAATTCAAGTCCTAATCCTAACCTTAAAAATAACCCGGAACCTGACTCATATCCTAACACTCACCCTAGCTCTAAACAGCACCCTAAACTTAAACCAAACCCTAACAGTAACCCTAGCCCTAAATCGAGTCCTAACCCTAACCATAAAAATAACCCTGATCTGACTCATATCCTAACACTATTTCTAGCTATAAATATCAATCTAACTTTAAACCTAACCCTACCACTGACCTACCCCTAAACTAACCCTAAAACTAACCCTAATTGCAACCCTAGTTCTTATATTTGTCATTGCCCTAACCCTAGCCTTAAACCTCACACAAAAACTAGCCCTAATCTGAGCCCTAAACCTAGCTTTAACCCTAATCATAACCCTAACCCTAGCCCTAAACCTATGCCTAAACCTATCCCTTACCCTAAGAAAAACCCTAATTTTAATGGTAACCCAAGACCTATTCCTAATTCTTAGGCTAAACAAATATTAACCCTATTAATAGTCCTAACCCTAGATCTAATTCTAGCTCTAAACCTATCCAAAACCTTACACCTAACCCTGACCCTTATTCTCACCACAACACAAACTGGAGGTCTAAATCTGACTCTAACCTTAAACCTAACCCTGACCCTTATTCTGACCACAACACAAACCGGAGGTCTAAACCTGACTCTAACCCTAAACCAAACCCTAACACTACACCTACCTGTAACCTTATACCTAAACCTAACCCTACCATTATCGCTAGATCTAAACCTAATTAAAAATCTAGCCTTAATTTAGCTCTAGCTCTAAAGAAAAACCTAGCCTTAGCCCTCACAATAACCCTTAACCTAACCCAAACACTACCTCTACCTCTAGACCTAAACCTAGTCCTAACTCTGGCCATAACACTAACCCAAACACTGTCCCTTTCTGTAACACAAATCCTAGCTCTAAATTTTAGGCTAACCCAAAATCTAGCCATAACCCTATCAATAGAACTAGCCATAACCCTAACTCTAGGTCTTACATTACATATAGCCCTAATGTAGGCCCCAAACCTCACACAAAACCTATCTCTAAGCATAAGCCTAACCCTAACCCTTGCCTTAACCCTAACACTAGCTCAAACACTAACCAATGCCCAAATATAAATCTAGACCTAACCCTAATCCTAACCCTAGTCCTAATGCTAACCTTAACCAAGGCCAAACCCTAGTTCTACATCTATCCATTACCTTAAACATAACCCTAACCCTAATGCTAAACCTAGCTCTAACTTTAACCCTGACCCTAAACCTAGATGTCACACTAACCCTAACCATTGCCCTAGCCCTAACCATAGCTCAAACACTAACACTTACCCTAAACCTAACCCTAACACTAAACCTAGCCTTAACCATAACCCTAACCCTAGCCCTAATCCTAACCATAACCCTAGCCCTAAACCTATTCATTACCCTAAACATAAGCCTAATCCAAATGCTAATTCTAGGCCTAACTCTAAACCTATCTCTAACACTAACCCTATCCATTTCCTAAAACTAACCTGAACACTAAACCTAACCTTATTAATTACTCTAACCCAAACCCTAACCCGAATGCTAAATCAAGCCCTAAACCTAAACCATAACCTAAACCAAACCCTAAACAAGACACTTACCCTAACAATACGTCTAGCTTTAAACCAGACACTTTCCCGAAATCTAACCCTTACAATATACCGAGCCATAAACCTAACCTTCACACTATCCCTAAGCATAACCCTAACTGACATTAGCCCTAGACCTAATTCTTGCCCTAAACCTAACACAAACCCAAGGCCTCATCCTATCCCTAAACCTAGATTTAATCCTAACATGAACTCTAACCCTAGCCCAATCCCTGATTTCAACCCTGTCCCTAGTTCTGAACCTACTTATAACCACATCCCTGCCCCTAACCCTAACCCTAACCCTAATCCAACACTAATAATAATGCTAACGTTAACCCTAACCCTAAAACTAACCCTAACTCTAATGTTAGGCCTAATTTAGTGCTAATCGTAACCCTAACTCTAACCCTACCCTTAAGACTAACTCTAACTCTTGCCCTAGACCTATATCTAGTACTAACTCTATCTGTTACCAAAACCCTAACACTAGCCCTTACATAACCCCTAAACCTAGAAAAGTCCTAACCCTAGATCTAACCCTAAGCCTGAACCTCACCCTACCACTAGCCCTAACACTACCGCTAATCCTAAAATTAGTTCTAAACCTAGCTGTAGCTCTAAAACAAAACTGAGCTCTAGCGCTAACCCTAACACTAACTAACTGTAACCTCAGAACTGACATTAGACCTAGCCCTAATTCTTGCCCTAACCCTAACATAATATCTAACCCTACACCTATCCATAACTCTAGCCTTATTTCTAGTGTTATCCCTAACCCTAAAACTGACACTGAACTTGACTCTGACCCTAACACCAACCCTATTTCCAATCATCACTCTAATCATAACCTAACCCTAACACTAGACCTAGCCCTAACCCTAACCCTAAAACTAACCCTAATCATAACCCTAGTTCTTATATTAGCCATAGCCCTACCCTAACCCTAACCTAATCTAAAACCTAGCTCTAACCCTAACCCTAACACTAGCTTTAAACCTAACCTAACTCTAAACCTAATCCTAACCCTAGCCTTAATCCTAACCATAACACTTGTCCTAACTCTAGCTCTAATCCTATCTATTACCTTAACCATATCCCTAACCCTAATACTATCCTAGGATAATCCTAACTTTATCCATAACCCTAACCCTATTCATTAACATAAAACTAACATAAACCCTAAACCTAACCATATCCAATATCCTAACCCTAAACATAATCCTAACCTGATTTGAGCCCTAACCCTAAACCTTAACCTAAACAAACCCTAACCATTACCCTCACCCTAATAATATCCCTATCTCCAAAAGTGACCCCAACCCTCATCTGAAACCTTACACTATACATAGCCATAAACCTAACCCTGAAACTATCCCTAACCATAAACCTAGATCTAACACTAGCCCAAGCCCTAATGTTAGCCCTAGCCCCTTTATTAGCCCTTATGCTTAAAAAATAAAGCCCTAACCCTGGCCCTAAATCTAGCCTTAATCCGAACCCTAACCCTAACACTAGGCCTAACCCTAAAGTGAATCCTCACTCTAGCCCTTAACCTAGCTATAATATAATACCATACCCTAACCCTAATTCTAACCCTGCCCTAAACCAAGGCCTAGCCCTAATACTAAACCTAGCTGTAATCCTAAACCTAATTTATCCCTAACCCTAAATCTAATCATATCCCTAGCCCTAAGACTAACTGTAACTCTTGCCCTAGCCCTAGCCCTAGTTCTAATATTATCCCTTAGTATGACTCAAAGCCTAGCTCTAGTCCTAGCCCTAAACCTAGGTCTAACCCTTACTCTAAATCTAACCATAACCTAAAATCTAAAACTCACCCTAACACTAGTTCTAATCCTAATGCTAATTTGAAAACTGTCCCTCACCATACCCATAGCATTCAAGCAAAATTGAGCTGCATCTCTAATCCTAATCTTTTACCTAAACTAAACCTAACACTATGCCTAGCCCTTAACCTAGCCTTAATTTGCGTCCTAAACCTAATCGTACAAATAATAATGACCCTGACTCTTATCCTAAAACTAACCCTAGCTCTAAACCTCACCCTAACCCTAAACCTAACCCGAACACTAAACCTAGCCCTAACCCTAATCCTAAAACTAGCCCCAATCATAATGCCAGGTCTTACATTAGCAATAACCCTAACACAAAACCTAGCCTTAATCCGAACCCTAATCCTAGCTTTAACCCTAATGCTAACACGAACCCTAACCCTAACCCTAGCTCTAACCCTATCCCTTACCCTATGCCAACCCTCACCCTAATGCTACCCTAGTCCTAACCCTAATCCTTAGCCTACCCAAAACCCTAACTCTATTACTAGTCATAACCCTAGGCCTCATTCTATCTCTAACATGAACCCAAAGCCTAAGCCTATCCCTGACCATTATTCTGATCCTAACACTAACCCTAGGTCTCAGCCTGACCTTAACCCTAAACCAAACACTAACACTAACCCTATGGGTAAACCTCTACCTAAACCTAACCATAACATTAACATTAGACCTAAACTTATTCCTAAATATAGCCATAACTCTAGCCATAGCCCTAAACAAAAACCTAGCTCCAGCACTAACAATAGCCATTAGTCTAACACAATGACTAACAATTCCCCTAGAACTAACCTTAGTAAAATTGTGCTCCTAACCGTAAATCCAATGCTAACCTGAACACTGACCCTTATCCTAACACAAACCCTAGCTATAAAGCTTATCCTAACCCAAAACATACCCTAACACTAGACCTATCCATAAACCTAACCTTAAAACTAGCCATAACCATAATACTTGTTCTTACGTGACCCACAGTCCTAACACTATACATAAACTTCCCTCCAAAACTTAGCCTTAAATGTAGCACTAAAACTAGCTTTAAACCTAATCCTAACCTTAGCCCTAGCACTAACCCTCACACTTGCCTAGACCTAACCTTAGCTCAAACTCTAACTCTTACCCTAAATATAACAATAACCCTAACCCTAACCAGAATCCTTGCCCTAATCCTAACTGTAACCGTAGCACAAATCCTACCTCAAATTCTATCCATTACCTTAAAAATAATCCTAACACTAATGCTAACCCTAGCCCTAACTCTAAACCTAATTCTAACCATAGCCCTGACTGTAACTCTAAACCTCATCCTAGCCCTAACCATAAACACTTAACCTAAACCTAACCCTAACACTAACCATAGGCCTATCCCTAACCCTAGTCCTAATCCTAACTTTAACCCAATCCCTAACACTAGCACTAACTCTATCCATTACCCTACACATAAGCCTGTCCCAAATGCTAACCCTAGGCCTATACCTAGCACTATCCCTAAAACTAACCCTATACATTACTCTATCCCTAATCTGAAACCTAAACCTAATCCTATTCATTTCTATAACTCTAACCATAATGCTAATTTGAGCCCTAACCCTAAACCTTAACCTAAAGTAAACCCTAACCTGGAATTTGACCCTAATAATACACCCAGCTCTAAACCTGACCCTTACCCTAAACCTAACCCTTACACTAGACCTAGCCATAAACCTAACCCTAACCATAACCCTAGACCTGACATTAGTCCTAGCCCTAATTCTAGACCTTACACTAACACAAAGCCTAGCCCTCATCCTAGCCCTAAACCTAGCCTTAATCCTAATCCAAACCCTCACCCTGGCTCTATCCCTAATTTTAACCCTCAACCGAGACCTAAAACTAACTATAAGCCCATCACATCCCCTAAAAATAACCCTAACCCTAACAATTACACAAACCCTAACCCTAGCCTTAACCATAGGCCTAACAATAACACTAACACTAGCTCTAATCCTAGCCCTAATTTAGCCCTAACCCTAACCCTACACCTAACCCTAGTCGTAAGACTAACTCACTCTCACCATAGCCCTATTTTTATTTCTAACCCTATCCGTTACCTTAGCCCTAACCTTAGCCATCATTGTAGCCATAGGCCTCACCATATATCTAACCATAACTCTAAATCTAACCCTAAACCTAAGCTTAAACCTCACCCTACCAATAGCCCTAATACCATTGCTAATCCTAAAACTAGCCCTAACCCTAGTCCTAGCCCTAAAGCAAAACCGAGCCATTGCTCTAACACTAAACCTTAACTTATACCAAACCCTAATACTACAACTAGCCATAACCTTAGCTCTAATTCAAGTCCTAGGCCTAAAACTAACCATAGCTCTAAATATTACCCTAACCCTAAAGCTAATGCTGACACTAGACCAGCCCAAATCACATCCCTAAAACTAACCCTAATCATAAACATAGTTCTTACATTGGCCTTAGTCCTAACTCTAGCCTTAACCCTAACACAAAAATAGCCCTACTCTGAGCCATAACACTAAACTTAACCCTAACTCTAACCCTAGTCCTAAACCTAACCCTAACTCTAGCCTTAACCATTTACCTTACCCTAAGCCAAACCCTATCCAAAATGCTAACCCTAGTCCTAATCCTAATCCTTAGCCTAACCCTATTTTTAGTCCTAATGCAAGCACTCATTCTAGCTCTAATTCTAACCCCAAACCTAACCCTAACCTTCACCCTTATTCTGACATTAACACTAATTAGGGGTCTAAACCTGAACCTAACCCTAAACTGAACCCTGAAACAAGCGTTATAGTAACCTTATACCTAAACCTAACCCTAACACTAGACCTAAACCCAAACCAAATCCTAAATCTGGCAATAACTCTAGCCCTAGACCTAAACAAAACTTAGTCCTAGCCCTAACAATAACCCTTAACCTAAAACAAACACTAACCCTACCCCTAAACCTAACCTTGTCCTAATTCTGGCTTTCACCCTAACCCTAACTCTAACCTGAACACTAACCTTGCCTTTAACAGTAAAACTTTGTCTAAACCTGAGCCTAACCAACATCTAAACCTAACACTAGACCTAGCAATAACTCTAACCCTAATTAGCAATAATCATAACCCTAGCTCTTATATTACCCTTAGCCCTAACCCTAGGACTAAACCTAACACAAAACCTAGATCTTATCTTATCCTGGGCCTTAACCTAGCCTTAGGTGTAACCAAAACACAAACCATAGCCCTAAATCTACCCTAACCTTCGCCTTAGTCCTAACCCTGGCTCAAAACCTAACCTTTATCCTAAATATAAAACTACACCTATCCCTAAATCTAACCCTAAACCTAGCCCTAATCCTAACCTTAACTCTAGCACTAAACCTAACTCTAAATATACCCATTATCCTCAACATAACCCTAACTCTATTGATAACCCTAGGCCTAACCCTAACCCTAAAACTAACCAGAAAACTAATCCTAGAACTAACCCTAAAACTCATCTTCACCGTATACCTAACCCCAGCTCAAACCCTAAACCTTATCATAAAGCTAACCATAACCATAGCCCTAACCCTAAGCCTAAACCTGAATCTAACTCTAACCATAAACCTAAACCTACATATAATTGTATCCATTACCCTAACCATAACACTACTCCTAATGATGACCATAGCCCTAACCCTAACCCTAACCCTAACCGTACTGTAATCTTATCCCTAGACCTAACCCTAAAACTAACCTTTGCGCTAGCCCTAAACCTAGCTCAAAACCCAATTCTTACACTAATCATAACCCTAACCTTAACCCAGGATCTCACCCTAACCCTAAACCTAACTCAAGACCTCTTTTTAAACATAAACCTAGCCCTAAGCTTAGCTCTAACCCTATTCATTATCCTAACCATAACCCTGACCCTAATGCTAACTCTAGACCTATTGCTAACACTAACCTTATCAATTACCCTAAACCTAAACTGAACCCTAAACAAAAACCTATCACTACCCTAACCCTGACCCTAAAGCTAAACAGCACTCACCCTAAACCCTAACCGCAAACAAACTCTAACCCTGAACCATACCTAATAATTCCAATAGCTCTAAACCTGACCCTTACCCTAAACCTAGCCATTACACTAGACTTAGCCATAAAACATTCTAAATCTATCCCCAACTGTAACCCTAGACCTGACATTAGCACTAGCCCTAATCCTAGCTCTAACCCTAACACAAAGCCCAGGGCTTATCCTAGCCCTAAACCTAGCCTTAATCCTAACCCTAACCATAACCTTAGGCCTAACCCTAACACTAAACCTATCCCTAACCTTAGCCCTAACCCTAGCCCCAAGACTTACTCTAACTCTCACCCTTGCCCCATCCCTAATTCTAAACCTATACTTTACTGGAACAATAATCCTAGGCCTAACCATCACCCTATCCTTAGCCCTAGCCCTAACCTAGATCTAACTCTAACTCTAAATCTAAATTTAACCCTAAGCATAAAAATAAACCTAACACTAGCCCTAACCTTAATGCTAATCCTAAAACTAGCCCTAATCCTAGCCCTAGCCCTAAAACACATCCCAAACATAGCCCTAAGCCTAACCCTTAACCTAAATCAACCCCTAAGCCTAACCTTAAACTTAGCCCTAATTCGAGTTTTAAGCTGAACCAAAAACTAACCCTGACCCTGAATCCGACCATAACAATAACCCTACTTCTAAAGAACAACCTAACCCTAAACCTAAACCTAACACTAAACCTATCCCCAACCCTAAACCTAAATTTACCCTTAAATATAACCCTGGTATTATATTAGCTGTAACCCTAACCCTAGCACTAACTTAACACAAAACCTAGCCCTAATTCAAGACATAACCCAAGCTATAACCCTAACACTAACCCTAACCCTAGTCCTAATCATAACCATAACCCAAGCCCTAACCCTAGCTCTAACTCCATCTATCGCCATAGCTATAACCCTAACACTAATGCTAACCATAGGCCTAAATCTAAACCTATCCCTAATCCTAACCCTATCCATTACCCTAAAACAAACTTAAATCCTAAACCTCACCCTATCATTACCCTAACACTAACCTTCATGCTAATTCAAGCCCTAATTTAAACCACAGCCTATCCCAAACCCTAAACAAGGCCCTGATCCTAATAATAACCCTACTCTAAACCTGACATAAAACTAAACATAACCCTTACACTACCTGTATCCATAAACCTAACCCTAATTCTGTCTTTAACCATAACACTAGACCTGATATTAGTCCTAGCACTAATCCTAGCCCTACCCTAAAACAAACCCTTGCCCTCATCCTAGCCCTAAAACCATCCTTAATCATAACCCTAAACCTAATCATAGGCCTAACCCTAATTCTAACACTCACCCAACCTCTAAACCTAGCTATAATGCCAATCCTTACCCTAAATTTAATCCTAACCCTAAACCTAATGCTAGGCCTAAGCTGAACAATAACCGTAGCCCTAACTTTAACCCTAATTTAACCCTATCCCTAACCCTAACCCTAGCTCTAAGACTAACTCTAAATTTCACACTATCCTTATCCCTAGTCCTAACCCTATCCATTATAATAACTCTAACCCTAGCTCTAACCCTAGCCATAAACCTTGCCCTGTCCTTATTCCTAGCCATTACCCTTGATCTATCCATAACTCTAAATCTAACACTAACCCTAAGCCTAAGCCTAAAATAAACACTAGCCCTAACCCTAAGGCTACTCGTAAAACTAGCCCTAACCCTGACCCTAGAAGTAAATCAAAACCAAGCAATAGCCCTAATACTAAACCTTAATTAAACCAAATCCTATTACTATACCTAAACCTAACTTTAGCTCTAATTCAAGTCCTAACCTTAACCTGAATACTAACCCTGACTCTGACTCATATCCTAAAACTCACCGTAGCTCTAAACACCATCCTAACCTTAAACCAAACACTTACAGTAACCCTAGCCGTAATTTGAGTCCTAACCTTAACCTTAAAACTAACCCTGACCCTGACTACTAACCTAACAATAATACTAGCTCTTAATATCATCCTAACGTTAAAAGTAATCCTAACACTACAGGTCTAACCCCTAATCATAACCCTAAAATTAACCATAATTGTAACCCTAGTTCTTACATTCGCTGTTACTCTAACCCTATCCCTGATTCTAACACAAAAACTAACCATAATCTGAGCTCTAAACCTAGCTTTAACCCTTACCCTAGACCTAAAACTAGTTCTAACACTATTCCTTATCCTAAGCCAAACCCTAACACTAATTCTAATCCTAATTCTAACCCTAATATTCAACCTAACCCAAACCTTAATCCTATTACTAGTCCTAACTCTAACCGTCATTCTAGCTCTAGCCATAACCCAAACCCTTACCCTAACCCTGACCCTTATTCTGACCATAACACTAATCATAGGTGTAAACCTGAACCTACCCCTAAACCAAACTCTTACACTAGCCCTAGACTTAAACTTAATCCTAAATCTAGTAGCCATAACTCTAGCCCTAGACCTAAAGAAAAACCTAGCCCTAGCCCTAATAATAACTCTTAGCCTAAGCCAAACACTAACTCTTCCCCTAGACCTAACCCTAGTCCTAATTCTGGCTTTAATTCTAACCATAATCCTAACCTGAACACTGACCCTGACAATAACCCTAGCTCTAAACATCACCCTAACCCTGAAAATATACCTAGCCCTAGCATTAACACTAAAACCAGCCCTAATCATAACAAGTTCTTAATTTAGCCATAGCCCTAACCTATTGCAAAACCTAGCCCTAATCCAATCCCTACCATATCTTTAACCCTAAAGCTAACCCTAACGCTAAACATAGCCCTAACCCTAAGTCTAAGCCTAAGCCTAACCTTAGATCCAATACTAAGCATAAACCTAGCCCTAACCCTAGCTCTAACCCTATCCATTCCCTAAGGATAACCCTAACCCTTATGCTAAACCTAGACCAAACCTAAATCCTAGGCCCATCCCTAACCCTATCCATTACCCTAGACCTTACTTGAACCCTAAACCTAAAACTATCGTTAACTTATCAATAAACCTAATGCTAATTCGAGCCCTAAACATAAACCATAACCTAACCTAAACCCTAACTCTGACCCTAATAATACCCTAGTTCTAAACCTGACCCTACCCATAATCCTAACCCTTAATAGAACTAGATATAAACCTAACCCTAAAATGATCCCTAACTCTAACCCTAGACCTGACATTAGCCCTAGCTCTAATCCTAGTCCTAACCCTAACACAAATCTTAAACCACATCCTAGACATAACCCTTACCTTCATCATAACCCTAACCCTAACCCGAATTCTAACCCTCACCCTATCCCTAAAACTCGGTATAAACTCATCCCTTACCCTAAACCTAAACCTAATCCAAACCCTAACATTAAAACTAGCCATAACCCTAGGCCTAACTCTAACATTAACACTTGCCCTAATCCCAGACCTAATGTAGCCCTATCCCTAACACTAAATATAACCCTAGTCCTAAGACTAAATACAACTTTTGCCTTAGACCTATAGGGTAGTTTTAACCTTTTCATTTACCCTCACCCTAAACCTAGACCTAATCATAGCCCTAACCGTAGCCCTAGCCTTAAAACAAAACCGAATTATAGCCCTAATATTAACCCTTAACCTAAACCAAACCCTAACTTTACACCTAGCCCTAACCCTATCCATAACCCTATCCCTAATTCTAGTCCTAAACTGAAAACTAACCCTGACCCTGATTCTGACCCTAACACTAAACCTAGCTCTAAAATCATTGTAACCATAAATTTAACCCTAACACTAGATCTACCCTTAAACCTAACTTTATAACTAGCGCTAATCATGGACCAAGCCGTAAACCTAACACTAAATGTATCCCTAATTGTAACCCTAGGCC
>NW_026009555.1:0-3305 GCF_001458135.2 Marmota marmota marmota
GGGGGGGGGGGCGGGGTTAACATTTACAGGAACAGTGAGGCACCCACAAGGTCCAAACACCAAGCAGACTGGACCTGGTTGCTTCAAGCAGAGGCAGAATGAACACAGACCCATAGACTCCCTATGTACTCTCCCCAGCACCCAAGAGAAGCCCAAAGGCACCTAGCTCCCCACCCAAAGTTTCACCACTATGGATCTGAGGGAGGGAACTAGGAACACATTTTCAAGGAGTTTCCAACCAGTACCATTTGGGGTCAATAAAGTATGACAAGAGGGACTGTAGATGCTCAGAGAGAGGAGAGACTGCTCAAAGCCAGAGCAGCATTTGACTTTGTCTGAAGTACTAACTGTACAAAAAGAAATGAAGCAAACTAAAAGACTCCGAGCTACACACCCACAAAGACTTCTTCCCAGTGTTCTACAACTCCATAAACCAGAATCTAGACCATTAGGAAATTGCTATATTTTATCCCCATTAGTGTCATTTTGTCAGACATCATTGAGCGATCTCAGTATTATGAGTAATGAAGTTATAATAATGAGACTAACTGATAATCTCTTCCCATAATTGGTCAAACTCATGTCCTATCTATTCCTGGTTTGAAAGAAGCTTTGTTAGATGAGAGAAAAAGAGCTGACGAACAGAGAGAGAGAGAAGGGGGAATTGGAAATATATCAAGTGTTAATAAAACACAGTAAAACAAACAACATTTTTGAGAGAGATCTGTCCCCATGAAAACTATATCCTGATTATAAATATGACTTTCCAGAAATCACTTAGTGGCAAATAATGAATGTTGATGGCTTATTCAGTAAGAAGGGAAAATGAAGTATAGAACAAAAATGAAGAAAAAGTCCAAAAATAAAGAATAAGGGCTATTACAGGTCCCTACACTTGTTACCTTGGACAAACCTATCGCTATTCTAAATTTCAAGAGAATTCTTCCAGCTAATTTAAGCCAAAGATAAGAGAAAGTCTGTGTTACACAATGTCTCATCCCTCACTTGGCAGCTTTCCATGCTAATTTTTACCCTTGTGTGTCTCCCCTCAAATGGGAACTTACTCAAAATAAATTTTAGAAATGATGATAGAATGAACTCAAAGTTTCACAATTTAAAGTATCAGGAAACTAAGCAGCTGTAAGTATCTCTGACTATTTAAAAAAAAAAAAAGACTTCCTCTTCCATGAACAAACTTAAAGGATGGAAGGCAATGAATATGTATTATAAGAATATTGGTTTAGAATGATGTCTTGCACATAGCAAATGAGCATACAATGGGATGTGTGTTATACCATGCATTCTATAGGCCCTGTCTTCTAACCTTATATTTTTACTTTGAATGATGCTCTGATTGTTATAACAACCATAGAAAAAGGCTGATAGGGTTCTTGGAGAAGCACTTTATAGCACTTTTGCCTAATATTCCTTGGGCATTTCTGTATTAACCAATAAACATCTTAACAGCCACCAAGACAGTCACTAGAGCTGCTTGGAGAGTAGCCACATAGGTGTCACCTTAGCAGTTTTTGGAGATGCCCTACCCATACCCCCACACAGGAGGCTGTGCTGAAAGACACAGAAACTCATTTCTAGAGGGAGAGCTTAAGTGCTCAGCTTAATAGGGGTCTCCTTCTATGTCTTGAGCAGTTACCTACTTGGTTCTGGTAAATCCCCAGTGATAAAAGACAATGACTTCATGATTCCCTATTTCTCCATTTCTACAATATATATTAAATAATAAGTTTGTTTCTTTGCTTTTAAGTACCTATTACAGGTCCAAAGGTAGACAAGAGGGAACAGCCAGAACACACTTACTACACCCAATGGTGCCACTTAGCCTGTGATCTTGAACCAGCTCCTGAATCTCCTTTTCCCTATCTGTTCTGCCAAAAGGTTCAAATGAAGTCAGGGTTCAGAAAACTTCAACACCTTGGAAAAGCATAAGGTGTAGCACCAACACTGTCAAGACCTGTCCAGGAAATATCTGAGGACATGTTTGCTCTCAGTGTGTCCTTGACCAGAGTCCAACTGACCATGGTGGCCCTTCACTGTTTGCATTAATCCATGCATCACAGAGACTTCAGTGCCAGTGAGCAGCAGCAACTATGTCCCATGCCACGGGCATGCATATGCTATATTCTTATTTATAAAATTAGCACAGGTTTGTATAAATGGTCATATGGTTTCATATTGCTAAGTGCCAATTCTACATATTCATGAGAAACAGCTGGAATCTCAGGTGTTTTGGTGATTTATTTCTGAATACAAATACAGGTAGAACTGAAAGACATTGATTTACAACATGATGCCAGACCACTTTTCTGCTTTAAAAAAAAGAAAGAAAAGAAAGCCTCTGGATATACAAAGTCTCTGCATACCTTTGCAACAAAGAAGATCCTAAGATAAAGAGATTGGCCCAACTACCTTATCAGGGGGCATGTTGCTACTCCACAGATACAGCAGAGAAGACCGGTCCTGAACAGACATTTCTATTTAGAACACCAGTGTTGCTCAACAAAGTCCCTCAAATTCCTGGACAGAAAGCTCCCAGAAGGCTTCAAATGCCTTAGGGACTAGCTTTGTTTCATCTCCAGATGTTCTTGGCAGGACTTCCTTCCTTCTTCCAAGTAACCTCTACTGAATACCTACTATGTGCCAGGCACCAGGCTATCATTTTGGACAAGACAGACAAAAGTGTTGTTGTGGAGCTTCCATTCTAGTGGAGAATACAGCCCATAAACATGTGGATGAACCATAGTATGACTAATTGCTGCTATGAAGGAAACACTGGCTCATTCAATGGCCAAATTGGTTTATCTCAAATCACAGCTCCAGTAAACTGTGAAAGAAACCAAACTTAGGTTTCCTGGCTCCTGTTTTCTCTTACCTCACATCCACTGCCCTCTACCCTTCACTCAGCAAGAGGGTCACCGCATTTATAGCCAAAGAGGCTCAGTCATCAAAGGCTCTTGGGATCCAATTAAATTTCTGAAGCCTCAAAATGCTTACTTTCTTACCTCCAAATGAGAATGGAGAAACAACTAGATATCCCCTGCCTCAGCCCATTTCCCATCAGGGTTCACCCTAACCCTGGAAGAATTCCATAAGCTCATGTATTGTCAAAGTCTATTCCTTAAGCAATGCTATAGGTGTTGACTACACAGAGAGAACATCCCTACAGCCCCCTAGGGGCAGAAAACACAAGGGTCAAACATCTTTACTGGCTAGTTCTTAGGGTGCATTGGACTATTGAAACTGCTCTTTCTTTCTTTCTTTCTTTTTTTTTTTTTTTTTTTTTTTTT
>NW_026009556.1:0-3304 GCF_001458135.2 Marmota marmota marmota
AAAAAAACTAATCAAAGAAGAAAATCAAGTCAAGTTAAATCACAAAAATAAACAAATATTTCTGGGAATACAAACCATGAATCAATAATAACCCTGAATGTTAATGGCTTAAACTCACCAATCAAAAGACATAGGACTGGCAGATTGGATCCCAAAAAAAAAAAAAAAAAAAAGACCCAACAATATGCTGCCTCTAAGAGACTCATCTAATAGGAAAAGATATACACAGACTGAAAGTGAAAGGTTGGGAAAAATCATACCACTCAGATGGATTGCAGAAGCAAGAAGAGTTTCCAACTTCATATCAAATAAAGTGGACTTTAAGCCAAAGTTAATCAAAAGGTATAAAGATGCACATTACATACTGCTCAAGGGAACCATACACCAACAAGACATAATAATCATAAATATATATGCCCCAAACAATGGTGCAGCTATGCTCATCAAACAAATTCTTCTCAAGTTCAAGAGTCAAATAGACCACAACACAATAATCTTGGGTGACTTTAACACACCTCTCTCACCACTAGATAACTCTTCAAAACAAAAGTTGAATAAAGAAACTATCAATAATACAATCAATAACTTTGACTTAACTGACATATAGAGAATATTTCAACCTACATCAAGCAGATACACTTTCTTCTCAGCAGTACATAGATCTTTCTCTAAAATAGACCATATAATATGCTACAAAGCAACTCTCAGCAAATACAAAAAAGTAGAGATACTACCATGTATTTTATCAGATCATAATGGAATGAAACTGAAAATCAACAACAAAATAAAAAATAAAAATTTCTACATCACCTGGAGACTAAATATGCTACAGAATGAACAATAGGTTTCAGAAGACATCAAGGAGGAAATTAAAAAATTCTTAGAGGTAAATGAGGACATAGACACAACATATCAAAATCTCTGGGACACTATGAAAGCAGTACTAAGAGGAAAGTTCATTGCATGGAGTTCATTCCTTAAAAGAAGAAAATGTCAAGGAGTAAATGACCTCACACTACATCTCAAAGCCCTAGAAAAAGAACAAATCAGCAGCAAAAGCAGTAGAAGGCAAGAAATAATTAAAATTAGAGATGAAATCAGAACAAAAGAAACAATTAAAAAATTGACAAAACAGAAAGTTGGTTCTTTGAAAAAAATGAATAAAATAGACATACTCCTAGCTATGCTAATGAAGAGAAGGAGAGAAAAAACTCAAATTAACAGCATATGTGATGAAAAAGATAATCTCACAACAGTGTCTGTATTTCCAACACCACAAAATATAGAGAATAATTTGAAATTATTTTGAAAACTTATACTCCAATGAAATAGAAGATATTGAAGGTATCGACAAAATTTCTTAAGACATATGATTTGCCCAGATTGAATCAGGATTATATACACAGTTTAAATAAACAAATATCAAGTGATGAATTAGGAGATGCCATCAGAAGCTTACCAACCAAGAAAAGCCTAGGATCAGATGGATACACAGCAAAGTTCTACAAGAACTTTAAAGAAGAACTAATAACAATACTCTCCAATTTATTTCAGGAAATAGGAAAAGAGGCAGCACTTCCAAACTCATTCTATGAGGCCAATCTCACCCTGATTCCAAAACCATGCAAAGACACATTAAAGAAAGAAAACATCAGACCAATATTGCTAATGAATATACATGTAAAAATTCTCAATAAAATTCTGTCAAATTGAATACAAAAACATATCAAAAAGATCGTGCACCATGATCAAGTGGAATTCATCCCAGGGATGCAAGGTTGGTTCAATATACAGAAATCAATAAATGTAATTCATCACATAAATAGACTCAAAGATAAGAATCATATGATCATCTCAACAGATGCAGAAAAAGCAAAAATCATTTGACAAAATATAGCACCCCCTTCATGTTCAAAACACTAGAAAAACTAGGGATATTAGGAACATATCTCACCACCATAAAGGCAATCTTTGCTAAGCCCCAAGGCCAATATCATTGTAAATGGAGAAAAACTGAAGGCATTCCCTCTAAAAACTGGAACAAGACAGGGATGCCCTCTTTCACCACTTTTATTTAACACAGTTCTTCAAACACTGGCTGTAGCACTGGCCAGAGTAATTAGACAGATGAAGGAAATTAAAGGGATACCTAAAGGAAAGGAAGCACTTAAATTAGCACTATTTGCTGATGATATGATTCTATACCTGAAATAACCTAAAAGTTCCAATAGAAAACTTCTAGAAGTAGTAAATGAATTGAGCAAAGTAGCAGGATATAAAATCAACACCCTTAAGTCAAAGGCATTTTTGTATATCAGTGAGAAATCCTCAGAAAGGGAAACGAGGAAAACTACTGCATTTACAATAGCCTCAAAAATAAAATAAAATAAAATAACTGGGAATCAACTCAATGAAAGAAGTAAAAGATCTATACAATGAAAACTACAGAACCCTAAAGAAAGAAATCAAAGAAGACCTTAGAAGATGGAAAGATCTACCTTGCTCTTGGATAGGCAGAAATAATATTATCAAAATGACCATACTACCAATAGCACTATACACATTTAATGCAATTCAGATAAAAATCCCAATGGCATTCCTCATAGAAATAGAAAAAGCAATCATGAAATTCATCGGGAAAGATAAAAATCTAGAATAGCTAAAGCAATCTTTAGCAGGAAGAGTGAAGCAGGTGGCATCACTGTACCAGACCTTAAACTATACTACAGAGCAATAGTAACAAAAACTGTATGTTATTGCCACCAAAACAGACTGGCAGAACAATGGTTCAGAATACAGGACACAGAGAAAAACCAACAAAATTACAATTATATCAGACAAAGGTGCCAAAAACATGCATTGGTGAAAAGATAGCCTCTTCAACAAATGGTGCTGGGAAAACTGGAAATGCATATGCAACAAAATGAAATTAAACCACTATCTCTTACCATGCACAAAATTCAACTCAAAGTGGATCAAGGATTTAGGAATTGAACCAGAGACTCTGTATCTAATAGAAAAAAAAGTAGGCCCTAATCTTCATCATGTGGGATTAGACCCCCAACTTCCATAGTAAGACTCCTATAGCACAAGAATTAAAACCAAGAATCAATAAATGGGATGAACTCAAACTAAAAAGTTTCTTCTCAGCAAAAGAAACAATCTGTGAGGTGAATAGAGAGCCTACATACTGGGAGCAAATTTTTACCCCTCACACATCAGATAGAGTACTAATCTCTAGGGTATATAAAGAACTCAAAAAGCTAGATACCAAAAAAAAAAAAAAAAAAAAAAAACCAAAAAA
>NW_026009557.1:0-3304 GCF_001458135.2 Marmota marmota marmota
GGATAAAGTTGTTTTTGCATGCTTCCGCTTAGGGCTACTTTTGCAAGGAACAAACCAGAGGGTGCCCAGACAAAGTCTGCCACGTGACCAGTGCTGGCTTCATGAAAAAAAAAGTTCAAATCATAAGTAATTACTAGAGAGTTTTAAATTAAAGAGACAAGACTTTTATTACCTTTAATACCAGCTCCGAGATGGCTTCTCCTAGCTCCCACCTCCAGCCACCTAATGCGGTGGTGAGGTTTGGAGAAGAGACTACAGAGAGAGTGAGAACATGTCAGGTATTGAGCTTTTATTGGGGAACAAAAACTTCTGGGGAAAATCCCATCCAATGTAGGGTAAGGGGGAGGCAGCATCCTAATGTCAAGGGTGACGATTGGGTCTTCAGGGCAGCGGCCAGGCACACCTCTGCACAGACAAGCCCTCGGACCTGTAAAAGGGTGGGGAAGGCTCTAATACAGCTGTGTCTAAGCGCCTCTCACCCAGCCAGGGAGGTAACTCAAATCACATGCGAGGATGGCCTCCCACATATTCCCTCTTTTTTCTTTTAAAAAGCAGGTGATGATTTACTCTCTCAAATCTTTGCACTCTCACTCCGAAGACTCACCATCCTATAATTACAACACAAAAAAAGAATTAACAGCAAAGAGAACAATCCAATAATGTACCAGGCTGAGTGTTTAAGAATATTTCCAGGGTTAAATCCATTTAATTCCTTCAAAATTTGATTAGCCAAAGAAGAAGGATCCAAAAAATCAGCTCTATTATTTTGAATATCTTGGATATGGTGATGGAGTTCCAAAAGATCCAAGCTATTATTATTATTTTGCCAAATACCCAACAAATGGTTCTTAACCTTCTCCCAATCCCAGAGAGAAGCATTGTACTTGGCAGCTGTAACACACACATATTTATAACTTGTGTGGCATTTAAGCCTTTCTTTAAACTTTAAAGCCAAAAGTTCATTACCTATATTTATAACAGTTGCCTCTAAGGCATTTAAACTTAGTCTTAATCCTTTCATCAATATTTACTTGATTGTGCAGAGCCTTGGAAGTATTTTGGGCTAAATTATTAAGAAATTTTTCATGTTGAATATTTTGAGATAAAGTTATTGAGGTTGTGACAGGGGATGCAATGAAAGAAACTAAAGCCAAAACTCCCACAATTATAATTCCAATAGCAAGTCTAGGTCTCACTAGCTGGGAATGAATTTGCTGTAAGACTTGAAAACCAGCATCAGCATACCATGGCTCTGAAATATAGGCAGGCAATAAAACAAAAGAAGGTTGATAAAGTACCAGCACTCATTTTCCTCTATTATATCTAGTATTACAATTGGTTAGGTGACATTTGTTGCATGTTACAACATATCTGTCATCTATCCATTTAACTTTTACATTTACAATGATTAAAACATAAGGAGATTGGACACAGGCTCATAAGCCATAGCAAGATCCCTCCTTACAGCTCTTGCCAACAAATTTTGGTAAAGGCTTGTCTGTAAAATGTAAGAATTCTGAGGCAGCAATTAAGTGCCAAACATCTTTTTTAATACCACCCTCACTGTAAGTCAAAATATTGCTAACAAATCCTGCAGGTGTCATAGCAGAATTTTTTCAAAATTGTCTCATCAATTTTTGGAGACCAACCTAAAATATATCCACTACCTTTAGACACCTTATGCTGTACTGGTAAAGTATTTACACAATCTATCCATCTAGGAAAAGTGCCAATCTCAATTGTAGGACTATTTGGACAATGAGGCATTTGTGGAGGTTTTGCAGAAATGACTAGTTTGTTATGGGAAAGTCCCATTTTAATCACTGATCTAGTATAAGGTTTTAAGTCTCCATAAATAGTATGATTACTCAGTCTAAGTCTCCCAACTGCTGTCTTTTCCTCAAATGATACTCTCAGACAGCCAGCATGTTTATCGCGGGACCAACACAAAGGTAATTGGGCACTGTAGCCAGAATAATTAAATCTAGTCACATGATTGGGAGTACTATGAGTATCTGTAAATCTTCCCATCATGATGAGTCATTAGTAACACTGGAATATATTCTCCAGTTCACACAGCTGGGTGTACCAGGGGTGGATCCAGAAAATATGTCCAGTAAGTGTCTGCTCGATTCCCTTTTACCTGACAGCCCAACAGGGCAATCACTATAGCAACCATCATAAATGGAGTCTTATTCCTTCCTAGGAGTCGAATTATTCATGAAGCGTGTGTTGTCAGCTTCTTCATGTCTTCCCATGAGATCAGCTTTTCAGCTGGTTCATGTTGGTTCCTCTTCATTCTTCTTCGATATCTCTTCCTTTTGAGTGGAGGCTTCTCCAGGTTGATTTTCAGTCGCTTGAATCTTGTTTCTAATTCTTCCATGTCTGATTGCACGTTCAGGCACCCAGATAAAATGGAAAGCACCTTCTGGAAAAATACAAGCATGACCTCTGCCCCACATAATCACTGGATCTGGGCCTTTCCATTGACCAGTCTGTAAGTCTTTCCACAAAACTCTGCCTAAAGGTCCTGTTGTTGTGGAAGACAAATGTCTCTCAGCTGCAGTGTGACCTTCTGCATCACAATTTAAAAAATTTAAAACAAACAAGGCATGGTTGAGGCTATTTTGGGGAGTCATAAACCTATTCCCCCTTTTAATTTTTGTAATTGCAGCTTAATAGATAAATGAGCTCATTCCACAATGGCTTGACCTTGGGGGTTATAAGCAATTCCTGTTTTATGGTCAATTTGAAACTCTTGGCAAAATTGTTGAAAAGAAGAGCTTACATAAGCTGGTGCATTATCTGTTTTAATCTGTAAATGGCATCCTAACACAGAAAAGGCTGCTAGGCAGTGAGAAACTACATGTTGAGTATTTTCTTTTGTATATGCTGTGGCAAAAATGAATCTGGAATGTGTATAACTATTACATGTACATAACATTGCTTACCAAATTGATGAATATGAGTTACATCCATTTTCCATATTTGATTTGGTCTTTTTTTTTTTTTAATTTTTTATTGTGGGTTGTTCAAAACATTACAAATTTCTTGACATATCATATTCCACAATTTGATTCAAGTGGGTTATGAATTCCCACCTTCACCCCATACACAAATTGCAGAATCACATCAGTTACACATCCATTGATTTACAAATTGCCATCCTATACTTGCAAAGGTCATAATTGCATTCTTCTTTAAAGCAGAATCATATTTCACTGTGTATATATGCCACATTTTCTTTACCCACTCATCTGTTGAAGGTCACCTAGGTTGGTTCCATAGTTTAGATATTGTGAGT
>NW_026009558.1:0-3304 GCF_001458135.2 Marmota marmota marmota
GGGTGATGGATAGAGTTAGAGCTAGGGTTATGGTGATATTTAGGGTTTGGGCTAGGGTTATGTTTAGGGTAAGGTTTAGGTTTTGAGCTTGGGTTAGGGCTAGGGCGAAGGTTATGGTTAGGGTTAGGGCTAGGTTTAACTTTAGGGTTATGCTTAGGGTTAGTTTTAGGGCTACAATTAGGGCTGGGTTTTGTGTGAAGTTTAGGGCTAATGTTAGGTTTATGGGTAATCTAAGAGCTAGGGTTATGGTTATGGCTAGTTTTAGGGTTAGTCTAGTGTTAGGGTTAGTTTTGAGGTTAGGATAAGATTTAGAGTTAGGGTTTTTGTTAGGGTAAGTGTCAGTGTTCAAGTTAGGGTTAGTTTTAGGTTTACGGCCATAATTACGACTAGGGTTAAGTCTAGGGTGAGTTAGTGTTTGGGTTATGTTAAGAGTTATTGTTTGTTCGAGGGCTAGAGTTATGGCTATATTTAGGATTAGATTTAAGTCTAGGGCTAGTGTTAGTGTAGATTTAGGTATAGGTTTACCAGTAGGGCTAGTGTTAGATTTCAGTTTAGGGGTAGGGTCAGGTTTAAACCAAGGTTTAGTGTTAGGGTCAGAATAAGGTTCATGGTTATGGTTAGAGTTGGGTTAAGTTTATAGCTAGAATGAGGTCTAGGGTTAGGACTAGTAATAGAGTTACGGTTTGGGGGTATACTAAACATTAGGGTTAGGACAGGGGTAGCAATAGGGTGAAGGTTTGACTTAGTGTAAGGGATAGGGTTAGAGCCAGGGCTAAGACCAGTGATAGGGCGAGGCTTAGGGCTATGGTTAGGGTTAGGGTTAGGATTAAGGCTAAGTTTAGGGCTAGAATTGGGGCTAGGCTTTTTGTTAGTTTCAGGTCTAGCATTAGGGCTAAGACTAATTTCAGGTATAGGCTTAGATTTAGGGATAGATTTAGGATTATGATTATGGCTAGGTATAGTGTAAGGGTTAGGTTAAGGTTTAGGGTATGGTTTAGAGCTAGGGATATTATTAGTGACAGATTCAGGGCTATGGTTTGCGTTAGGTTAATGATTAAGTTTATGGCTCAAATTAGCTTTAGTTTTACAGTTATTGTTATGGATATGGTTAGGTTTAGGGTTCAGGTTAGGTTTAGGTTAACAGATAGGTTTAGGGTTAGGAATAGGTTTAAGGTTATCCTAAGGTTATCATTAGGGTATGGTTAGGGTTAGGGTAATGGATAGGGTTACCGCTATGGTTACATATAGGTTTACGGTTAGGATTAGGGGTAGGGTAAGGTTTAGGGTTAGGGCAAGTTTTGAGGTTAGGGTTAGGTTTAGGGTAAGGGTTAGGGCTAGGGTTAGGGTTAGGGTTATGGTTAAAGGTAGTGTTAAGTCTCGGATTAGTGCTTGTTTTGGGCTAAATGAGGGCTAGGATTAGGTCTAGGTTCTGTGTTAGGGTTAGGCCTAGTGTTAGGCTTAGGTTTAGGTTTAGGGATAGGGTTAGGTTTAGGGGAAGGGTTAAAATTATAGATAGGTTTAGGGCTAGATAGAAAATTAGAATTATGGTTAGGGCTAGGGTTATGGTTTTTGTAATTAATAAGGCTAGGTTTAGGGCTAGGTTGAGGGCTAGGGTTTGTTTTAGGGTTATGGCAAGAATTGGATCTAGGGCTAGTGTCTGGTCTAGGGTAATGGTTAGGGACAGTTTTAGGGTTAGGTTTATTTCTAGGTCTAGTGTAAGAATTAGGTTTAAAGTAAGGGTCAGCTTTAGAGACAAGTGTGTTATTAGGGTTAGGGTCAAGTTTAGGGTTTAGTTTAGGTTAGGATTTAGGTTTAGGGCTTGAATTAGAATTAGGTTAAGATTAAGGTAATGAGACTGTTAGGTTTGGGGTTTAGGTTATGTTTAGGGTAATTGATACATTTAGAGTTAGTGATATGGTCAGGTTTAGGCCTAGGGTAAGCATTAGACAAGGGTTATGATTAGGGTAATGGATAGGGTTAGAGCTAGGGTTAGTGCTAGGGTTATGGTTATTATTAGGCCTAGAGTTAGGGTTAGGGTTAGGCTTAGGGTACGGTTTAGGATTTGAGCTAGTTTTAGTTCACACTAGGACAAGGGTTAGATTTAGGATTATGCCTATGTTAGAGTTAGAGATAGAGTTAGGGTCTGGATACTGTTAGTGTTAGGGCTAGGGTTATCATTAGGTTCAGGGTATTGGATAGGGTTAAATGTCAGGTTAGGTTAGGGTTAGGATGAGGGTTAGTTTTAAGGTAGTGGTTAGGGTTTGAACTACGATTAGGTTAGGGTTAGTGTTAAGGTTAGGGTAATGGATAGGTTTAGGGTTTGGCCTAGGGTTAGCATTAAGTGAAGGGATAGGGCTAGTTTTATGATTAGTATTAGGTTTATGGCCAGTGTTAGGGTGAGGCTTAGGCTTAGGGTTGAGGTTAGATTTAGAGTTAGGTTTAGATCTAGGGTTAGTGCTAGGGTGAAGGTTAGGTATCGAGTTTAGTCCAGGGTTAAAGCTAGGTTTGGGTTATGATAAGTGATAGGTTTAGAACTATTAATAGAACTAAAGTGAGAGTTAAATTTAGTCTTAGGGCTAGAGTTAGGGTTACAGTTAAGGTTAGGGCTAAATTAGGGCTAGGATTAGTGCTACGGTTAGTGTTATGGTTAGGCCTAGGTTTAGGTCTAGGATTAGCATTAGGATTAGGGTAGGGTAAGGTATAATGTTACAGCTAGTTTTAGGGCTAAGGAGAGTGTTAATATTAGGTTTATGGCTAGGGTTAAGTTTAGGGTTAGGATTAAAGCTAGTGTTAGGCCTAGGATTAAGGCTACATTTTGTGTTAGGGTTAGGACAATCATCCTGTAATTTTTCCAAAAATGACAAGAAAAACACCTATAATGAATGCTCTAAATATATTTACTGATGGGTCAAATAATGGTACAGCAGCAATAGTTACACCTGATCAAACTTTTACATTTTGAGTACCCAAACAATCAGCTCAAAAGGTAGAGCTTAATGCAGTATTACAAGCTTTTGTGATGTTTAAAGATTCTGTATTTAATTTATTTTCCGATAGTCAGTATATAGTTAACGCTATAGTATCCCTTGAAGATGCTGGTAGGATTTCCCCTTCCTCTACTGTTTTCTCTTTGCTTTCCACTATACAAAGTCTAATCTGGGACAGAAAAGATACATTCTTTATAGGACATATCAGGGCACATACAGGATTGCCTAGAGCCCTTAGTTTGGGCAATGATTTAGTAGATGAAACTACACATGACATACATATTTTCTCTACAATAGAAGAAGCTATCAATTTTCAT
>NW_026009559.1:0-3303 GCF_001458135.2 Marmota marmota marmota
ATCATATCTCTTCAAATAGTCTTTCAGCCTTACTCTCTTTCTCCTCTTCTTCTGGAACTCTGATGCTACAAATGTTAGATCCTTTATTATTTCCTACAGGTCCCTGAAGAGTTGTTTGTTTTCTTATTGTTCCTTCTGTTCAAATTGCATGAATTCCGCTGTTCTGACCTCAAATTCACTGATTGTATCCTCCTCACTCATTAAGCCTGATCAGCAAGTTCATAAAATTTCCACATTATATTTTCTGGTTGTAGGATTCCCAATATCATCTTTTTTATAATTTTGATTTCTCTACTGATATTGTATGCATTTTTCATTGAAGTTTGTTACATTGGAATTTGTATTTGATTGCAGAAACATTTTTATGATGATTGTTTTAAAATCTGACTTATTGCAGTATTGCTATAAATTGATTGTCATTTCTCATTCAAATCGTTATTTTTCTTTATTCTTGATTTTGGGGTGATTTTCAATTGTATTCTGTATTTATTTCTATATCATTACAAGACTCTGAATCCTATGTAAATCTTCACATTTTAGTGGTCAATCACTTATTTAGCTTTAGAACATGGATCATGGATCATGGTCTACTGATCATAGTCAAAGCTATGGTTTCAATGACAGTTGAATATTCAGAGACTTTGAGATGTAATTTTGCTCTGCTTGGTTTGCCTACTGACTCCCATGCGGTCCAAATTGACAAAAGAGTTTTCCACACACTGGGCTACCAGATGTCTCTTGGTGAGAGGGGAATGAGGTGGGATTTGATTTTAGATCTTTTTCAGCTATTACTTTGTTATCTGTAGGTGAGGGAAAAGAGTGTTGGTTTATGGGGACAAAAAAAGAAGCTTTTAGACTGTGTCACCTAATATACTACAAGTGCTCCTGTAAGCTCCATATACCCATTTTGGTATCTTTGGGCAGAAATGGATAGTCTCAGGTATGTAAGAGAAAAAGAGACATCAAAATGCATTTTTTCTTTCTTTCTTTTTTTTTTTTTTTTGGTGGTGTTGGGATTGAACCTAGGTCCTTGTGCATATGAGGCAAGCACTCTACCCGCTGAGCTGTATCCCTATCCCTATCAATTAAATTTTAAGTGTTAACTCAATCTTGCATTTCTAGAAGATGCACTCAAAATCCTTATTTTTATTTTTATTTTTTTGCTCAGGATTTGCGTCAGAGGTTCTCAAGGATACCACCTATAATTTCTTGTGCTGACTCTCCTCTGGTTTATGTGTCATAAAATAGATGGAGGTGAACTCTCTCCTCTTTTACCAATAGATTGTGTAACAGTGGCTTTGCATCTTCGTTGCATATTTGGTAGAATTCAACAGTAAGACCATCCAGACCTGGAGGGTATTTTATTTGTGGAAGGTTTTATGATAATGTATTCAATTTCTGAAATAGCTATAGGGCTATTGAGATTTTCTGTTTCACCTTGTATCACTTTAAGTCAGATGTATTTTTTTAGGAAATCTGTCATTTCTATCAAGCTTGTTAAATTTCTTGGCATAAAGTTGTTTGTGATATTTTGTTATATTACCCTTTTAATGGGTGTAGGATTTGTAAATAACATATTTGATTCCTGATATTGGTGATGTGTGTTTTGGTTTTCCCTGACAATTCTACCTGGGAGGGTTGTTAATTTTGTCATTTCAAAGAACCAAAGTTTTATGTAGTGAATTTTTCTTGTTACTTCTCTGAGTTTTATTTATTTATTTTTTCTCATCCATCTGCTCTTAATTTTAATATTTTCTTTCTTCTACTTGTTTGGGCTTACTCTGTTCCTCTTATTTTAGCTTCTTGTGAATGCACAATCCTTTTTCTTAAAATTTGTTCAAATTAGTTATACATGACAGTAGAATGCACTTTGACACATCATACATAAATGGAGTATAATTTCTCATTCTTCTGGTTGTACATGATGTAGAATCACAGGGGTCAGGTAGTTATATATGCACATAGGTAATAAAGTCTGATTTATTCTACTGTCCTTCTTCCCCCCATACCCCTCTCCTCCCTTCACTCTCCTCTGCCTAATTCAAAGTAGCTTTATTCTTCCCTAGAGCCCGCTTATTGTAAGTTAGCATCAGCATATCAGAGAAAACATTTGGCCTTTGGTTTTTGGGGATTAGTTCATTTCACTTAGCATGATATTCTCCAGCTCTATCCATTTACCAGCAAATGCCATAATTTCATTCTTTATGGCTGAGTAGTATTCCATTGTGTATATGTACCACATGTTCTTTATCTATTCATCTTAACCTAGGTTGGTTCAATAGCTTATTTATTGTAAATTGAGCTGCTATAAACATTGATGTGGCTGTGCCACTATAGTATGCAATTTTAAGTCATTTGGGTATAAACCAAAGAGTAGAACAGCTTGGTCAAATTGTGGTTACATTCCAAGTTTTCTGAGGAATTTCCATACTGCTTTCCATAGTGGTTGCATCAATTTGCAGTCCCACCAGCAATGTATGAGTGTATATTTTCCCCCACATCCTTGGCAACATTTATTGTTGCTTGTATTCTTGACACTTGCTGTGAAAGCACAATCTTGATACAAGAATTGACACAACCACTGGATGCAGTGGCACATGCTTGTAATCCAAGTAGCTCAAGAGTCTGAGGCAGGAGGATCACAATTTCAAAGCCAGCCTCAGCAACTTAGCAAGTCCTCAAGTAACTCAGCAAGACCCTGTCTCTAAACAAAGTATAACAAAGGGCTGAGGATGTGGCTCAGTGGCTAAGCACTTCAGTATCCCCCCCAAAAAATTGGCACCATAATTGATATAAAAATTTAAAGTTCAATCTTTTCATCTAGAGTGATTTTAGTTTCATCTCACAAATTCTGACATATGTGTATTTTTTATCATATAGCTCAAAAAGTTTTCTAATTTCCCCAATGATTTTTTTTTCTTTAAAACATGAAGTTACTTTAAAAAATTAGTTGTAGTTGTTGATGGTACCTTATTTTATTTATTTATTTTTCTGTGGTCCTGAGGATCTAACCCAGTGCTTCCAACATGCTAGGCAAGCACTCTACCTCTGAGCTACATCCCTAGCCCCTAAAACAAAAATTGTTAACACATCATTTAATTTCCAGATGTTTCAGGTTTACTTAGATGGTGTATTGCTAATTAATGTTTTATTCTTCTGCAGTCAAAAATAATACTTTTTATGACTTAATTAAATCTATGGCAACTCTTTTTATGACCTAGCTTATGCTCTTTTTAAAAAAAATATTTATTTTTTAGTTTTTGGTGGACAAAATATCTTTATTTTACATTTATGTGGTTCTGA
>NW_026009560.1:0-3303 GCF_001458135.2 Marmota marmota marmota
TTTTTTTTTTTTTTTTTTTTTTTTTTTTCATTAGAGGATTCTACAGAGAAACATTTCAGTGAGAGGGAATTCAGACCAGATGGTTGCTTCAATCGTTGCCAAAATTATAGTCTACATCATTAGGTGAATCCATGATCCTTTCTGGTGAACCATTTCATTTATCGACAATAAAGAATTCCTTGTTTTGTTTCATTTAAATCATTTGAAACAACTATGAAGTCTACTAGCTATTAAACTTCTTTCAAAGAGCTCCAAGTTACTTTCAGACTCATCTATTTACTTTGATAAATTCCATTGCGGCACTCACTAAAAAAAAATTGCTGAAATTTTATTTTAAAAATGTTTGAAGGGGCTGGGGTTGTGGCTCAGGGGTAGAGCACTTGTCTAGCACATACGAGACCCTGGGTTCGATCCTTAACACCACATAAAAATAAATAAATAAAGATATTGTGTCCAACTAAAAAATAAATACTTAAAAAATATTTGAAGACTTTGAGATTTTATATATATATACTTATTATATATATAAAGATAAAATATTTCATGTATATCAACATTTATTTATATATGTTATATAATTTATATTATATAAAATATATACACATATATTTATATATTATATAAAATTTATATATAAATATTAATAAAAATCCTCATATGAGCCGGGCACAGTGGTGCACACCTGTAATCCTAGGGGCTTGGGAGGCTGAGAAAGGAGGATCGTGAGTTTAAAGTCAGCTTCAGTAACTTAATGAGGCCTTAAGTAACTCAGTGAGACCCTGTCTCTAAATAAAATATAAAAAAAGGGGCTAGGGATGTGGCTCAGTGTTTGAGTGCTCCTGGGTTTAACTCCCAGTACCAAAAAAAAAAAAAAAGAAAAAAGTCCTCATATGAAATAAAAGAAATAAAAAATAGAATAAATATAAAATTAAGATACAATAAAAGATTAAATCCTTATCTTTAATTACCACCTTATCAATGACTTTCAAATGTGTCATTGAAGATAAAACCTAAAAATGCTTTCCCATCCTTTTGATTTGCCTATAGATTATTGTTATCCTAACAAATCTAACCACTATAGCTCTTGCTTTTGGGCTCATACTCAATAGATGGTCTGTTTTTCCATGTGAATATAGATATTTATCAATCTTAACTGATATTTGGAACCCAAATCCATAACTTTGCTTTTGACTTTGTTAAATGTCATCTTCATTTGCATCTATACTTCTATATCGTCAAGCTCTATTGGTGTTTTGACTCTGTATTCCAAAATATTACCTGTCCTTCATTTTTTTTTCAGTGTCATAAAAAATATGCTTCTTTCTGCATCTCTAAATCTAAAACATTTGCAAATGCCTTGAGCAGAAAAAAAAGGTAAGAAAAGCCTCTTTCATACAGCACAACAAGTGTGTTTCTTCTCAGGTAGATAGTCACCAAATGACATGGGTGCATTTCATCAGAGGTAAATTTAACTTACATGGATACTCTGTATAATTCAAATAAGAATTGGGAGGATTGCAGGAGGTAGAGAAACACTCAATAATGAAGGCTATTATTCCCTTTATTCTACTCAATTGATAAATCCCTATGATTTTAGTTTCCATGGGATTCCTTGTTTTGGTCATTTTGTCAGAGTGAGTGTGATTCTAGTTTTTAAAGACTTTTTAGGAATATATACAATATAGTTCCCAAACATGAGCCAAACTCCTCCCTGTAACATCCAATCATAGGAAAAATGATTAGTTCCATTGCTGGAGGAAAAACTTACCATGTTATTCTTACTGAGACACATTAAAAACACTTTCAAGGCCAATTTTGACCTTAAATTATTATGCTACAAATAAGTGGTTAAAACTTCAACAAGATATGCCTTTTTAAAAACTGTACCATGACTCAACCCACCATATTATCAATGAACATATGATGTGTAATTTGAGATGGTAATCAAGATACATTGTTATTTAGTTTTTCCTTAATCTCCCAAACTAGAAATATTCCTGTTAAATAAAGATACTTAAATATTATTTACTACCTGTGGATATATGTTAGCTTTTAGCTATTTTGTTGTTGTTATTGTTTATAAGCAGAAATATAATTTTCTTTTTTTTTTCAAATTAACTCAAGTTGTTTTATTAGTGGCAGTTACAAATGGAAAACACTAATAGGCAACAGGTATACAGTTTGCAAGGAAAATACAAAATGAAATTAACAGAGAAAAAATATTCAATTTTGTAATAGCTATAAACCAATAAAAATGATTTTTATAATTTTAAAACTTTACTTAGTTATACATTATATCCCCTGTTTACTTTGGGATCACAGTAATCTTTACAAGAAAAATCAATATTTTGAACACAACTTTAAATGACCTGGAATCTAGCCTATTTGGAGCCATTCTAACATGGAGTAAGATTAGAGGCAGAGCCTTACAGCAGGTGAGATGGAGCTCTTGACAAATAACACAATATAACTTTACATCTAAAACATGAATCAAATAAAGGCTTTAACTTTCTTTTTGTGGTAAAAGTGACAAAATGCTTTCTCCATGTTTTACAATGTCACCTTTAAACAAGTTAGTCCTTCCTTATTACTTTCCGAAAACACATTCCAATTCCAGCATGAAAAGTAACTCAAAATTGTATATGTAACTTATTGACAAGAGGTTACTTTATCCAGCTATAAAAAATAAATTGACATGAATAAATACCAACCAAATTTGTTAATTCTATACAAATCTGAGACTATTGCTACAGGTAATTTTAGTTTAGAGAACACCAACTTGGCAAAGTGCTTGCCTAAACTTTACATTTATTTTTTATTTTTTTATTTTTTAATTTTTATTGTTGGTTGTTCAAAACATTACATAGTTCTTGATATATCATATTTCACACTTTGATTCAAGTTGTTATGAACTCCCACTTTTACCCCGTATACACATTGCAGAATCATATCAGTTACACATCCATTGATTTACATATTGCCATACTAGTGTCTGTTATATTCTGCTGCCTTTCCTATCCTCTACTATCCCCCTCCCCTCCCCTCACCTCCCCTCTTCTCTCTCTACCCCTTCTACTGTAATTCATTTCTCCTCCTTGTATTTTTTTTCCCTTTCCCCTCACTTCCTCTTGTATGTAATTTTGTATAACCATGAGGGTCTCCTTCCATTTCCATGCAATTTCCCTTCTCTCTCCCTTTCCCTCCCACCTCTCATCCCTGTTTAATGTTAATCTTCTTCTCATGCTCTTCGTCCCTACTCTGTTCTTAGTTACTCTCCTTATATCAAAGAAGACATTTGGCACT
>NW_026009561.1:0-3303 GCF_001458135.2 Marmota marmota marmota
GAAACCCTGCAATTTTTTTTTTTTTTTGGTGGTCATAATCATTTAGTTACTCAGATTGTTTTTGATGCCCCCCAAATGAAGTAGAAATGTTAGTTTATCAGTTCTTCATAACAGTATCTTACAGAAACATTGCCCTCTTCACAGTGTTGCGTAAAGTCATTGTTTAAAGCATGAATGTTCCTTCTGGGGTTCTTGTTCAAGCTGAGTTTATTTTGGTTCCCTTTGCTTCCTTCTAATTCGAAGTACTGCAAACTTTACAGAAGCTTCCTTTCCTTCCATGGCACTACCTAGTTATCAGAAGTATAAAAATCTTTAAAAGACACCTTTCATTTAACAGTGAGAGTTGAAGTAAAATGGCATTAGGTGGCCCTATATTTTTTAAAGCTTATATAATTGTTCAGCATCACTTTTATACATATACATATCTAAACATGTCTGTGGTTTACACTTTCACTTGTATATGCTGGGCTGGATTAAGCTTTGTAATTGTGACCAACATCAGGCCATGTGAGCACTGTCTTATCACATTGCCAATTAGCTGTAATAAATGTTCGACATACAAACACCGTAGTGTGTTTTTATCTTTTTCCAAAAGTGTATCAAACTGGCAAGCTGCTGAAGGAAGATTTTTTTTCCCAGTAAAATGTTGAAAATTTCCCTTCATTTGACTGTCCCCCCCCCCATTTGAATGTGGTGGTGGGTTTATAAGCACACACAAGAAAAAATGGTGATGATTTATGGAGTCTTCATGTACTTCAAGTTCATTGAAAAGTAACATGGATTCCATGCTACCAAGAGCTTACCAACACATTTATTTTCAATCAATAAATGCCGCTTTGAAAACCTTGACGCAGTTGACTTTTCTACTCTCTGAATGAACAACTCGAAATTATTCCAGGTCATCGAAAGGTATTCCAAATTATCTGAAAACTCTCATCTTCCATATACTGGCACATGCAACAAAATTGGACTGATATTTGCAGACTGTGCTACCTAATGTAAGCAGCAAATCCACTTTGGTTATCATAATAGTAAAAGGGCCTCCTGGGCTGGAGATGTAGAGCACCTGCCTATCATGCATGAAGCCCTGGACTCAATCCCCAGGTTGCGGGGTGGGGAGGGAGCTATGGACTTTCTATTACTGTAGATAGGAAATGTTACATTCTTTTTTTTTTTATTATTATTTTTTTTTTAGTTAATGGACCTTTATTTATTTATATGCAGTGCTGAGAATCAAGCCCAGTGCCTCATGCATGCCAGGCAAGCGTTTTACCACTGAGCCACCACTCCAGCCCCAGGAAATATTACATTCTAAAGCTGGGATTTTTAAGAACAAGGAAATGATTCCATTAAATTAAGTGGCTAGTCTACTAAAAAGACATAGGTCTGAAGCACCTCAGTCAATGCAGCTATTCAGTAAAAAGCCTATGGGCTTCTGCCAACAATGTAGAGTTGGAGCTTTTGAGTCACAAATAGTAATCAGGTTATGCATATAATACCTTAATAATATATTAATCTCCAGATGGATTTTTATCAGGGTAATGAACCAGTCAGAAGTTATAAACTTCCTTTCTCTCCCTTACTGCTTGTTAACATTCAAGGGAAGCTGAATGTGGTGGCAGCACACACCTGTAAACAGGGATTTGGGCAGTTGGGGCAAGAGGATTGCAAGTTCAAGGCCAGACTCTGGCAACTTAGAATGTGTCTCAAGTTTTTTTTTAAAGGGCTGGGGATGTAGCTCAGTGGCAAAGCATCCCTAGGTTCAATCCTCAGAATGGAAAGAGAAAAAATTGTTTTTTCATCTCAAGTCATCTTGAACTCAAGAAGGGATATAACTTAAATGGTATTCGCCTAGCATGCTTGAGGTCCTACCAGGGCTCAATCCCCAGCAAAACCCACCCCCACCCCCAACTGTGTAAGCATGTCTGTAGTTAGAAAACTATTAAAAAATAAAGAAAATTTCAATCATTTTTAGATTAAAGCAGGCATTTGCAGTGGAACAAGTCAGATTCTTTAAAGTGAAATTATTCTCAACCACATACTACTTTTATTAACTATCAGATTACAGAAATCAAAGAATATCATGCAAAAATCTGATTCTTTCAAAAGTTTGGCTGTTTCAGTTTTTTGTTTTAGCTTTTCAGGATTTGGTGTATCTTTAAGTTCTTATCCCCAAATCTTAAATTTCTAAGTGCTACATACCCTGAAATTCAAGATCCAAAGTATGTCAATTGAAAAATAGTTCTAAAAAATTTATAGAAAGGCATGAGAGCATCTTTTCTTATTTATGATCTGAAATCTAAGGATAATGTGCCTGAAGCTTTTTATACATTAGGTTTTCTTCCCTGACCTCTCTTCTATGGTTTCTATTCTAGAATTGTTTTGACACTAGGCATATTCTGTAGCAATTACTGATTTTCCCGAAAATGACAAAGATAAGCATTATACCTAAAGAACTTAAAAAAAAAAAAAAAAAAAAGATATACACCTTGATAGAAAATTCCCAACTGAAGAGGTACTACAGATATGTGGTAGGAGGGGGGAAATGTACTTTATCCTTTACTACTTTAAAACTGACTAAATGAATTTTAAAGCAAAAAAAGCCATTCAGCTTTTGCATACAGAAAAATCCAATAGATTATTTTTAAAAGGCAAATAAAATGGCCATTAAATACAGAAGAAAAAATGTTTGCTTTAATCAATATGTACAGAAACAAATATTTAAAATTTACCAAATTGACAAAGATTAAAATAACTTAGTGTTGTGAGAGCAGCAGAGCCTATTATTGCTAGAGTAAATGTTTTGTAGTCTTTCTGGAAGGCAATTTGAAAATATAATACTTGTCTTCTTTGATGTAATTTATCCTAAGAATATGATTAGAAATATGTGGGATTAATTAAAGAAATCTATCACAGGATTGTTTTCAGCACAGGATTCTTGAATGGTACAAAATTAAAAATCCAACAATAGGGATATGGGTACATAAACTGGTAGATGCCCACTGTGCAGTGTATAAAAATGACAAGTGGGCTTGATGAAATGTGATGTTTCTTGTGGAAAACATTCAACTAGAGCTATATATAATCTTTGAATAAAAAAAAATATGTGTACCCAGTGGCTCAAGAGGCTGAGACAGGAGGATCTGAGTGCAAAGCTAGCCTTAGCAATTTAGTGAGTCCCTAAGCAACTTAGCAAGATGCCTTCTCATAATAAAAGGGCTGGGGATGTGGCTTAGTGGTTAAATGCCCTTGGATTCAATCCCCAGTAACTAACACACACACACACACACACACACACACACA
>NW_026009562.1:0-3302 GCF_001458135.2 Marmota marmota marmota
CCCCCCCCGCCGTCCTAGACAAAATCAGCTCTGTGTCCATCTCCAACTCCCCTGGGGCAGGCGTATGGGGCTGCCTCTCCTCCTCAGCCCTGTTCCCATGCCAGAATAGCCATTTGTAAGAGCGGGGAGCAGCACCTCAGTAGCAGAGACCCGGAGGCACCTGGCCCATGTGCCCATTTTACATATGAGAAAATAGAGGCCCAGAGAGGGGAAGAGCATCCTTCCAGTTATCAGTCAGCTCCGGGCTCCACCCCTCCACCTCTGCCTTCCTCGTCCCCACACCCAGGCCATCACCTGAGCCAAATGGTGTTTGCATGTCTTATCTAATTCCATCCAGTTCCACAGATGCCTCTGGGAGGAACCGTGACTCACAGCACCTTGGCGCTCTGCTCTCTCCTGGAAGAGGAGACACACAGGCAATAACCGGTCTCCATTTAGACCCCTGGGCTTTGTTGTGGGGCTGGACAAGACATACGGCTTGTTTGTCAGGGGAAATAACTTCTTAAAACATTGAAATAAAGGCTTTCAGAAATTGTACATGGATTAAGGTTTCATTTCTTAAAGCACTGAGCAAATAGTGCAAGATGTGAGGCGGCCGTTTTCAATATTTGTAATGAGGGCAGAAAGCTTCACCGTAGGAAAGAAAAATTGTAATAACCAAGCTTGGCTAGTGGGGCAGAAAATAAGGCAACAGGCTAAACTCTCCATTCTGTGCCCGAGGGAGTTGGGCACAACAACAGTGATTTTCTTTGTGTTCACTCTGTGGTGTTAAATGAAAACACTCAGGTCAGGTGGACACAAAACTCCAAAGGTCAGGCTGGGTGTGATGGCACAGGCCTGTAATCCCAGGGACTCAGGAGGTTGAGGCAGGAGGATCACAAGTTCAAGGCCAGCCTCAACGACTTAACAAGGCAGTAAGCAACTTAGTGAGGCCCGGTCTCTAAATAAAAGATAAAAAAAGGGACTAAGGATGTGACTCAGTGGTCAAGCACCCCTGGGTTCAATCCTTGGTACCAAACAACAGCAAAACTCCAAATGTCAGGACATTGCTGGGTCCTGCCCCGGCTGAGCGGAGACTGTGCCTAACAGTCTCCTCATGTCCGTACGGGAGGCTGGCCTCCCTGGGAATCCTGTGCTGAGGCAGCTCAGGACCCTACTGTCTTCCATGGCTCCCTTTCTGAATGAACCTCTTCCCAGATCCTTCTTATAAACTGGACTTTTAAAAAATATTTTTAATTGTAGGTAGACACAATATCTTTATTTTATTTATTTATTTATTTTTATGTGGTGCTGAGAATCAAACCCAGTGCATCATACATCCTGGGCAACTGTTCTACTGCTGAGCCACAACCCCATTTGTTTTTTTTTGGGGGGGGTGGAGACAGAAAATGAACTTGGGGGCACTCAACCACTGAGCCACATCCCCAGCCCTATTTTGTATTTTATTTAGAGACAGGGTCTCACTGAGTTGCTTAGCGCCTTGCTTTTGCTGAGGCTGGCTTTGAACTCACGATCCTCCTGTCTCAGCCTCCCAAGCCACTGGGATTACAGGTGAGAGCCCCGGTGCCCAGCCTGGATTTGGTTTTGCTGATGTTCATTCATTTCCCTGTAGGAAAAATTTTGAAATTCACATGGACAACCCTGAGCTTTGCTTTTGTAATAAAATACATGTAATTTCAAATTGATTGCTTTTAATCTTTTATCCTCCAAAAACCTCAACTATAACTATCTTCCCTATATTCTGCCCGGCCCCCGATTTTGATTATCATAGTTTGAAAAAAATCAATTGTGCATCATATTTTTTTCAGATAATCGGATGCTGCAAAAGGTGGTTTCTGTCGGGTGGAGCAGCTCTGTATGTGTGTGCACTGTGATTCACTCAAGAGTTTTTGCGGCCTTTGTGTGCAGGGCACACTGCCCAGCAAGTGTGCACATAGCAAAGCCACAAGAGTAAGTCACACACAGCTAGAGGCAAGGCAAGGAAGGGCACTGGTGAGACCCACGTGGGAGCTGAAGCCCAGGGCCTGACATCTGTCATCTGCAGCTGCAGGGTCACTCGCATGAAGATGGACCCACAGACTGGTGTGAGGTCAGCCCATGGTCACTAGGACTGAGGCCTTGAGGCTTTTTAGACATTTTCAATCCAGTCAAGGGGAATTAGGGAGGTAGGTGGACTGGATATGTTGCCATCTCTAGTCTTTTTGCTTCTTGCAAGAGCCTAGAGAAGCAGAGGTTCAAAATCATAATTACCAGCGGCTGGGGATGTGGCTCAAGCGGTAGTGCGCTCGCCTGGCATGTGTGTGGCCCGGGTTAGATCCTCAGCACCACATAAAAACAAAGATGTTGTGTCCGCTGAAAACTAAAAAATATTTAAAAAAAAAATTCTCTCTCTCTCTCTCTCTCTCTCTCTCTCTCTTTAAAAAAAAAATCATAATTACCAGGTGCCTCTGCACAGGTGCTACCACAGTAGATTCCTGTGACCCAGAAGGGAAAGAAGCCAAGATGCACCTCTCACACACCAGGCCCTAAGGAGGCCCTTTTGTAAATGTGATGCTGTTTAACTCGCCCAAGCATCTGGCAAGAATCGGTTTCTCCAAAAGGAAGGAGGCACATCGTGTATGACCTCAGAAATGTGCTGTTCCAGGAAGCAGCCAGACGCAAGAGGCCACAGAGCCTGTGACTTCATCTGTGTGAAATGTCTAGAGGGACAAATCCACAGAGCAGAAAACAGATTGGCCATTTTCAGCAGAGGAAGAATAGGAGTTGAATATATTGTGGAATTCCCGTGATGATTTCATCTTTGACCTGCATCATTGGGAAACATTTTTTTTTTTTTTTAGCTCCCAAACGCAGGAGAGATTACTTTTACATTAATTAATTATTTATTTTTTTTAAAGTGGTTGGTTTAGGGACAGGCAAGAGATCCAGGTTGGTCAAGAGAGGGTCTGTCCTAGGATTGTCATTAGAAATACTGGGCAAGAAAAGCTGCTGAGGTATGACCTGGGCCTGTGGCAATGGCACCGTCACAAGGGAGCCGCCCATCTGGGAATAAATGAAGCCAGCCCAAGTGCCAAGTCCAGACACACCAGAGGACCCTGTGAGTCTCTGGGTCTCTTCACCTGAGAGCTCATTTGTTCCCTGCAGGGGAGTAGATCCTCACAGGCATCTGTCACCCACCCTTGAAAGAATCTTAATGGGCACACACATCCTCCCTCATTCAGTCCAAAATATCCATAATCTAAATATAATAAAATAGCTGTATCTAATGTCTCACTCCGGCTGCACCTGGCTTCTTCTAGCAG
>NW_026009563.1:0-3301 GCF_001458135.2 Marmota marmota marmota
CTCTCTTTCTTTTCCGAGGAGTGTCCCGCTATTAGCTTGCGGATTCCCACTTTACCTGGGAACTTACCGGTGCACCACCCTGACTGCTGAAAGTTCTGGTTCCTGGGTTCGAGGAATATAATTCCCCGTACGGGCCACCAATTGTCGCGACCCCTCGCCAGCAATGGAAAACACAACACAGGATTCTTCTTTCAGCAGTTTATTCAGGCCTTGATTCAAGTATCATCTTCTAGCAACCCCCCGCCGAGCACCCAAGCACAGCCTAATAAAGCCTCCCGCATACCAATCTTAAGCTGCCACGTGGACCTTTCTCATAGGATGGGAAGGGATTGCGTGCCAATTCTCCATATTAGGAGTTGTTTATCACAGGCCACAGTGGAAGCCGGCGCCATCTTCTAATGGCGGCCATGGTCTAATTAGAACGGCTCACCACACTATGTAATGTTTTGAACAACCAACAATAAAAATTAAAAAAAAAAAAAGAAAAGAAAAAAGCATCCTGGTTAATCACTGTCACAGATGTAAGAATAGCCAAGCTGGAGCTCTGGATATCAGCTGTTATGGATTTGAGTCAAATCATCTTCTTTTTGGTCTGTAAAAATTGTTTTGGTTAGTCTCTCTGGAATCCAAATCGGCTGCTGTTCTCCTTGTGGAAACACACAAACAGAACACTGACTCCAGACAATCACTGGGTCAGGACCTTTCCATTGTCCTGTTAGAATATCCTTCCAAAGTACCTTAGGCTTATGTACATTTTTTGGATACAAATGCCTTTCCGCAGCACTAAGCCCTGATGAATCCAAATTTAAAAAGTTTAGAGTAAAAAGGGTTATTTTAAGTTTATCTTTGGGGGATATATGCCCCTTTCCAATTCCCTCTTTTTGTTTTAATAAGTACATTTTAATAGTTTGATGAGCTCTTTCAACTATGCCTTGTCCCTGAGGATTGTATGGAATTCCTGTTATGTGAGTAATGCCAAATGATGAGCAAAATTGTTTAAAGGAGGTGGAAGTATAACCAGGACCATTATCTGTTTTTAACTGTTTTGGAACGCCCACAGTGGCAAAATTTTGTAAGCAATAAGCTATAATATCTTTAGTTTATTTTTTTCCTCTGGCATGAAGGGAGCCCATCAAAAATCTGGAAGAAGTATCAATTGTAACATGCAAATATTTTAATTTTCCAAATTCTGGCAAGTGTGTGACATCCATCTGCCAAATATGGTTAGGTATCCATCCTCTAGGATTGACTCCAAGATTAACTTGTGGTAAAATGGTCACACAATTTTGACATTGTTTTATTTTTTGTCTAGCTTGTTCCTTAGTTATTTTAAAATACTTTTGTAATGTATTAGCATTGACATGGAACCTTTTATGAAAATTTGCAGCTTCTTCTAGTGTAGAGAAAATCTGTATGTCATGTGTAGTTTTATCTGCTAAATCATTGCCCAGACTAAGGGATCCAGGCAATTCTGTATGTGCCCTGATATGTCCTATAAAGAATGGATCTTTTCTGTCCCAGATTAGACTTTGTATAGTGGAAAACAAAGAGAAGACAGTAGAGGAAGGGGAAATCCTACCAGCATCTTCAAGGGATACTATAGCATTGACTATATACTGACTATCAGAAAATAAATTAAATACAGAATTTTTAAACATCACAAAATCGTGTAAAACTGCATTAAGCTCTACCTTTTGAGCTGATTGTTTGGGTACTAAAAATGTAAAAGTTTGATCAGGGGTAACTACTGCTGCTGTACCATTATTTGACCCATCAGTGAATATATTTGGAGAATTAATGATAGGTGTTTTTCTTGTCATTTTTGGAAAAACTACAAGATGCGAAGACCAAAAAGACAACAAAGGATTAGATGGTAAGTGATTATCAAATGAAACATTAGATTTACACATGATTATTGCCCAAGTATTTAACTCATTAGCTAACTCATCAATTTGATCCATAGTATATGGAGTAATAATTTTATTGGGAGAAATTCCAAACACTCCCTTTGCTGCTTTTATTCCTTTGAGTATTAATTGTCCTACAGCCTCAGGATACCAAGTAAGAATAGTATTAGGAGAATAAGATAAATGTATCCAAAATAATGGACCTTCTTGCCAAAATACTCCTCTAGGAATATTTTTTGTTGGTAGTACAATAAATAATAAAGGCAAACTTATATCAATTCTATCCAAATGTATATTTTCCATATATGTTTCAATAATTTTTAATGCCTTTCTTGCTTCAGGCGTTAACATGCGGAGTTAATTTGGATCTGATGGACCGTTTAGGATATCAAATAAAGGTCCCAACTCTCCTGTTGGTATGCCTAGATAAGGCCTTATCCAATTTATGTCTGCCAATAACTTTTGAAAGTCGTTAAGTGATTTGAGTTGATCTACTCTTATTTGAATTTTTGGTGGACGGACCATGGTTGAGGATAATAGAATTCCTAAATAATTAATTGGAAAATTTAATTGTACTTTATCTATTGTTATCTCTAGATAATATTTTTTTAATAAATTTGTAAGTGTGGCATAACATTCTAGCAATATGTTTTTATCTTTATGTGCTAATAATACATCATCCATATAGTGAAATATTTTTAGTTCAGGATTTTGATTTCTAAGTGGCTGGATTGCTTTGTTAACATAAATTTGACACACAGTTGGGCTGTTAGCCATCCCTTGAGGGAGTACTTTCCATTCATATCTCTGAACAGGAACTTCATGAATCAGTGCAGAGATAGTAAATGCAAAACGTGGACTATCCTCAGGATGAATTTTAACTGGAAAAAAAAAAACAATCTTTAATATCTATAGCTAAAACATACCAGGTTTTTGGCAAAGCAGATAATTGAGGAATCCCTGATTGAGCAGGTCCCATAATAACCATCTCATTATTAATGGCTCTTAAATCTTGCAATAATCTCCATTTACTAGATTTCTTTTTTTTTAATTTTTTTTTAATTTTTTATTGTTGGCTGTTCAAAACATTACATAGTTCTTGATATATCATATTTCACACTTTGATTCAAGTGGGTTATGAGCTCCCATTTTTACCCCACATACAGATTGCAGAATTACATCAGTTACACATCCATTGATTTACATATTGCCATACTAGTGTCTGTTGTGTTCTGCTGCCTTTCCTATCCTCTACTATCCCCCCTCCCTCCCCTCCCCTCTTCTCTCTCTGCCCCCTCTACTGACATTCATTTGTCCCCCTTGTATTATTTTTCCCTTTCCCCTCACTTCCTCTTGTATGTAATTTTGTATAACTCTGAGGGTCTCCTTCCATT
>NW_026009564.1:0-3301 GCF_001458135.2 Marmota marmota marmota
TTGTCAGATACTTGAATACTGTTAATCTAATAATAATAAAATTTATTTTATTATTATTAATATTGTAAATATTATATGTGACTTATCATTTTCTTTTTCTTGATGGAAAATTTCAAACAGCAGAAGTTTAAGATTCAAATAATGTTTAATTTATCTCTTTTTTACATTAATAGTTTGTCTTCTTTATCTCAAATATAAGAAATCATTGCCAATATAAAAATTCAAGGCCAGAAATTTTTTTCATCTTAGTTTTCTTCTCCAAGGTTAGAGTAGCTTTTATTTCTAATGCAAAAACAATGAATTAGCACACTGAGAGACCAAGCTGGAATCTTTCTCTAAATAGAGCACAAGGGGTAGCAGCATCTATAACAAGAAGATAAAGAAGTATAAAAGGGAAGCTAAGGTAAATGAGTCCCAATCTGACTTCTAGAACAAAAAATAAAAATTAAAAAAAAGACATATTGGGCGAGCACAGATAAGAAAAAATAACATAAACATAAGAAAAATGTCCTGGCTTGTCTTCAGATACAAAGACATATAAAACATTAAAGAAAAGTTTAAATCACACATACATGTGTGTACACACACACACACACACACACAAAGGCATACCCCAATGGAAATTTATCATTTTAAAGTGTTCCATAACCAGAGTAAAAAGAGAAAGTGCAGATTCTTCACAAAATTACAGACGACTTCACAATAGTAGTACATAATGAAAAATACAAAGTAAGATCTTATTATAAAATTACTAATAATATAACTGTGGACTTGATAGCAAATTTTTAAAAGAGGTGCATAAAATAGAAGCATGAGGTAAAGTATGTTATTACTAATCTCTTAAAAAAGTTTCACATGATGCCAACAAAAATTGCAAGATGTTGGAGAAAATGGTAACAAATCATTGTGTAGGAAAACTGTGTTACCCAAGGCAATTTTTACTACCCCAGAAAGCATTTCAAACCCATGTAAAAGGGAAATATGAACTGGCCAAGGCTCCAACTGTTCTTTTCACCATGTGTCAAAATGAGAAATCACCAACTGGCACATTTCACTGTTGCTGTTTATTTATATTACTATTTTCATGGCTGGTCCCTAAGATCTGAGTTGGCAGAGGCAGAGGCTCTATTTTTACATACCAACATCCCTAAATTATAGAAAAAAGTATATTTTCTCTTATACTTAATCCAGAATGACTTTTGTTCATCAAAATGTGTGTGGATATTTGATCCTCTAACAGTCAATCAGTTCTCTAGTGGATACCCTCTGGGAGCCCTGTAATTCAATTCTATGCTGATACTTCCTAGAGAATAGGGTTAAATTCCACAGTTTGAGGGTGAATCTTATGAGGCTGTGCTCCACTTTGGATTCCAACAGCAAGCATAGGCTGTGACCTGTGCTAATGCATGTGGGGTGTGTGTGTGTGTGTGTATTTATATGTATATTTATATTTTATCATATAAACATTTTATTTTATAAATCTATCTATTATATGTATAGGTGGTAGGCTATAAATTGGGGTTCCTAATCCCCTCCTTACTTTTGGTTAATTTGCTAGAGCAGCTCACAGAACTCAGGGAAACACTTGTGTTTGCAAATTTATTGGTCTATCAACAAAAGATATTACAGAATAGATTGACATGAAGCCAGATGAAAGAGAGCACAGGTAAGGGAGAAGAGGGGCAGAGCTTCCTTGCCCTCTCCAGGAATGCCACTCTCCAGGAACCTCCCCATGTTCCACTACCTGAAAGTTCATTCAAATCATGCTAATTGCATTTTTAAGAGTAAAACTGAAAATACTTTAGATGAAAGTATGTAGTGTGTCAATGTCTAGGTCAATCCTGACCTGCCTGGTCATATTCCTGGAAAGCAATAAAATGTTCTGTGCTGGGTCAGAGTATCATGAATCCTTGACAGCCTGTGGATTTCCAGATTTGGGCATGTGGGGAGTGGTGCTTCTTGTAGTAGACTTGATCTGTGTTGGGGATGAGTTGAAGTCAGAGCTCTGAATTAACAGTCAGCCTGAGAAGGGCAACTGCCAAGGCATTTGCAATAAGAAAACAAAACTGCCACTGTTCTATTGACTGTGTCCTCCTTTCTATGGGGAGCAGGCATTTTCAGGAAGTGTCCACAGTGGACCTGCAGGAGAGATGAGAGGACCTGTCCAAGAAAGAGCATGTGCCCTTCATTCTTTTATTGGTTTCTTTCTCTTGCTGTTGTCTCCAATCTTCCAATTTCAGGGTAAGGATAGGAAAATATCTTCAATATACAAAGATCAGAAAACCAAAAAAGATGTCCCATGCTGAAAGTAAAAAAGACACCCAAGGTGAAAGTAAAACCAAATCAAAGAGATGTAAAAATATAAAAGCTACCCCTATGTATTCTGTAACATCAGGTTCTATTCTAAACAGTGCATCTTTAGGATACTTCCCTTTGCTCTACTCGACGTCTTGACAATATCAGTGACTGCTATTTTCTTTAGGCAAAGAATAGTGTAATCTACTTAGAAAATATAGAAATAATATATAATTATTATATATATAATAGTATTCTAAATAAACCATTTTGTGACAGTCACTATCAAGAGTATCACTCTATACTGACTAGACTAAAAACAATTGTCCTTTGGGGCTGGGTCATGACTCTGTGGTGGAGAGGTTATCTGACATGTGTGAGGCCCTGATTTGATCCTCAGCAACACATAAAAATAAATAAATAAAATAAAGTTATTGTGTCCATCAACAACTAAACGGCTGTTTAAAAAGAGGAAGAAACACAATTATCTCTCATGAAACCTTATTTTAGGGGGTACTCCTATAAATTGGTAGTCCACCAAAGGTTTTGATTGTGTGCTTTTCATTCTCATTCACTTTTGTATATCAATTCTTTTAAATATGATTTTCTCTTACATTTTCATTAGTAAGTAAATTTGCTTTTCCTTAGAATCTTTGTCAATCTGATTTTTAAAAATCAGCTTTCTTGGGGCTGGGGTTGTGGCTCAGCAGTAGAGCACTTGCCTAGCATGTGTGAGGCCCTGGGTTCGATCCTCAGCACCACATATAAATACATAAATAAATTTAACAGTATTGTTTCCAACTGTATCTAAAAAATAAAGATTAAAAAAAATTAAAAATCAGATTGTCTTGTTCTAAAATTGAAAAAAATCATGTTGATATTCCTTTTGAAATTATAGTCTTTTATGAATCTTTAAGGCAGAAGAAAAAATTTAATGATATTGAGTCTTTCTAAGAAAAATCAAGTCTCTTTTTGTGCATAACTTAGTATGTTAAATTATCCTTCC
>NW_026009565.1:0-7956 GCF_001458135.2 Marmota marmota marmota
CTGCCCTTCTTGAGGACCTAGTCCGTGTCCCTTGGTTTCAGGCCCCTTTTGGTGGCTCCCTCCTTTGACTCCCCTATGATTCCCTCATGCTGTGGTATCCTGGCACTGCCTGGACTCTCCACTCCAACTGCTTCTCCCTAGCCTGTGCTGCTCGAATGGGTCCTGGCAGCCCACCCCCCAAACTTCTGCACACCAGGTATCCCCTCACAGTACACACTTTGGCCCTCCTTTGGTCCAGGTCCCTCTCTGAGGATCTACTCACCTGGGGCAGAGGAGAGGAAATGACTCACCTCTGCGCCCTGAATACTCCCTATGGAAAACACAGCCCTGCCAATCGCCTGAGTCCCCTTTAATGCCTGAACCTTTAGGCCTGACAGTTAACATGGAATTGCTCTAACCCAGCCCTGAGTGATCCCCTCCCTACCCTCCCCTGCCATCTCGCCTTGCATGCTGCCCCTACCGCAACCCAGCCTTCCCTAACTCTGACAATTGGCACTCCAGTCCCTGGGCCTGGGCATTCGCCTGAGCCCCTTACCTCGTTCCACATGGCCCATGGCTTAGCAAGTAGTCGCTTTGTGTTGGGTCTGACCTGGGGTCTCTTACTTGGGCCCGCCAATGGGCTCCACTAAGTTCCCCTTGGCTTCTCCTGGTCCTCATGCAGCCCCTTCCTCCCCTTCCCCTGGTGCTTTTTATTGCACACGCAGGTCTCCCGCTCCTTGGGTACCTCAGCACCATTGATCAGGTGGGTCCTTTGCCTGGGCACCTGGCTTGAGTCCTGGGTCTTGCCCCTATGCGCACCCATCCTGACCCACTGCCATGTCCTTCTCTCTCCCTCCTTCTGGTCCACTTCCTTTTCCTGGCCTCCTTTGCCAGGACCCTGACATTAGATTCTCATCTGATCCAGGGCACCTTATAGGAAACAATGCCCTGGCCCTCACCTGGAACCCTTGCTCTCCCTGGGTGCTTGGTCCAGCATCAGGGACCCTGAAACCTGGTGATGGCCCTAGGCCAAGAGCCTGACTGACCCCTGATGCATCCCTTATCTTCCTTCCCAAATCTTGTCCACTGTCCTGAGCCCCCTGCTTAAGCCCTGGCTCTTGGCTGTCAGTTCCCTGGCCTGTCTCTTCACTTGAGCCTCTGGTGGCCCTTCTTGCTCACTGCTTTTCTGGGCATTGTCTGAGGGCCCCTGGCTGGGGCTGCTTCCCTGCTCCCCTTGGCTTCCCTGTACTGCAGTATTCTAGTGCGGACCTGCCTTCCTGGCATGACGTTCCCTGCTATCCCCTGACCTAGGCCCTCCTCTAGGTCCTTTGCCTGATCTCCTTGCTCGGGTCCTGGCCTCTACCCCACCACACCCATCATGTGGCCCTTCAGGCTGTGCCCTCCTTCTGGCCTTCTTCCTTTTCCTCACTTCCTTGCAGGAACTTGGCTGTAGATTCTCACCTGATCCAGGGTGCCTTATGGGAAACAATGCCCTGCCTCTCGCCTAGACTCCTTGCTCTCCCTGGATGCTTGATCCAGCACCAGAAACCCTGAAACCTGGAGGTGGCCCTGGACCTGGAGCCTGACTGCCCCTGCTGTTCCACTGCCTTCCTTCCCAAATCTTGTTCACTGTCCTGAGGAGAGTCCCTGCTACCATGGCTTCCATGGTATACAAGCCCCCAGCACCCAGGTGGATGGAGTCTCCCGTCTAGACTAGTGGGTCCTCTCTACCCTGGCTGGGATGATATAGGAGCTCCCCCATATCTCCTGCTATGTTTGGGGCCTTGCCTCCTTTGTCCCTAAAACATTTGTGGGGACATAGATGGTACAGAGGATGTAGGGAAGGCTATTGTGCCTCTCTTGTCTCCGGGGACACACTTCCCTGGGGAAGTGGGGGACAGCATTCCCCTTGGTGAACCCAGGTCACTCTTGGACTGAAGGAGGATTGACTCACCCAGCAACTTGGGGCTCCCATCCCAGAGCACAAAGGGACCCACAGGCAGCAGGAACCAGAATTAGGGTTTTGAAGCACTGCCCTACTGAACAGTTAGGACCTAGGTCCATTTGTTTTTGAAGCCCACCTGACTTCCACTTTGAGGCCTAAGCAGTGGAAGAGAGGCTTGATCAACCTCTGTTGGGTCCTGAGTATTCTTCAAAGTGGTTGGAGCTGAAACAGACCCGGGGATTCACCTGAGTAGACTGTGTTTGGGATCAGCAAGCAGAGGGGAAACTGTGATGTCCTTTTTTTATTTATTATTATTATTTTTTTTGTCCTTTTTCTTTGGTTTGGAATTGTTGGAATTTGAGCAGTATAGAAACTTATTTCTGACCATATCTGTGGGAGAAGTATGGGGATGAGACAGACAAAGGAAGTTTCCTACCCAACCCCAGGGCCCAAGTGTGTATGGAGTCCTGATCTGAGGTTCCATGGCACCTCATATAGTCTATGGTGGAATTTCACCAACCAACATCTAGCTGAAAGCTCCAAGTCAGGGGTTGATACTGACCTGCAAGGCTAAGAGGACCCTAAGTCCCTGCAAAGGCAAAAGCTGGAGATGGACAAATCTTGTCCTAAATGTGCAATGCTGATACAGGCTGGAAAATGGGAGGCACACAAATAAAACTGTGCCTTTTGAAATGTTTGTTATAAATATTTAGGAAGGTTTTCCTGGCAACTGTGGGTTAAAACTCAGGTCACAAAGGTGGCATACTCTCTGAATTATAATGGACAACCCAAAATGTGGGCTGGGCACCAGAAGGATTTTCAAATGAAAGAGTAATTGCTCAGGTCCTTTTGATTATTGCTGGAGTCCCTGAACCATTTCTCTTACATTGATTGCTGTCAAGAGATAGTACAGAAACAGTCCCCTTGTTTGAGAGCCTGTCTTGATGGACAGTCCACACTGATGTTAGCCAGGAGACTAGTGGTCTCTAAGACCCAGCAGAAAGCAGCTAACCAGAATACCTGATGGAGGAAAAACAGGAAGGGAAACAGTTTTCCCCAGGAGCCAGAAGAGGACCTACCACATTATGTGCCACTCTACCCAACTTTGCTAAGACCAATGGGACAGCAAACAGTCCCCTCAGCCCTGTCATCCTCAGAAGCAACAAATGATGGCCCCCAATACTGGCTATTCCTTCCTCTTTGGTGTCCTCAGAGGCAAAGGCTTCCTATAACCAAAGACTCTTTCACCTCCCAAGATTAAAGTGGGAGATTTGTTCAAAGACTGGAGCCACAACCCAGATGAGAGCACTCCAGATGCCCCTGAAAGGGACAAAAGGACCTGCCTATATTGACCAGAGGAAAAGACCTGAGGGTGACAAAGAAGTTTTGTGTGCCAGTGTTTCACCACCATTGTACTCATAAACTGGAAAAATCATACTTCCTCCTACATGGAGAAACCCTAGACCATGGCTGATCTGATGGAGCCCATTATCCAGACCTAGGATGGGGCCCAACAAAAAAGAAGTATAAAAATAAAGAGATGTAAAGAAAACCTCAGAGGAAGTCTAAGAAAAAAATAAGAAACAAACTGTGCCCAAGAGTTAGAAGGAATCAGAGCCAAACCTAATCTGTAGCCTAAGCCAGAGTGCATCTGCAGACAAACAGAGCCAAGCAAAGTCTCCCGCTGCTCCAGCATCTCCCCTCTTGCACCTTTGATAGCCCTGAACATTTCTCTGGACCCCACATCTGCCTAAGGACCCTCTGCCTTATGAAACTGGAAGTAATTATCAAAAGAGTTGTACCCAACTGACTCAGAGCTGAGTTTCCAGGCCACTTCTGCCTCTGCCCCTCTCTCTGCCCAGAGGTGCCCAGGAGAGGAGGGGCACCATGCAAGCATAGCTACCACAATGCAAGTTTGTCAGGGAAGAGATGCAGAGGCTCAAGCAACAGGTGTCCAAACCAGCTTTTGTGGAACAGGCTAAGAGTATCATTTGCCAAAAATTATAAACTGGCTTTACTGAGAAATGTGCCAGAATGTTGATGAAGATGGCAGTTTTCCTCAATGGAGACCCAGAGGCTCAAAGACAGGTAGACCAAAAAGATAAAGAGTAGGACAGATCTCCTTACACCTGCCCTCATCACAGACCTCGAGATCGCTCAAAGGGGGATCTCACTAGAAAAAAGCCAATGGTCCAAATGTTTGTAATTAAAAAAAAAAGCATGGCCAGGCAAAAGTGGAAGGCTCCAGTGGCCCCGGCAAGCAAGCACCCACTGCCATGTTCAAATGCTAAGCCTTGAACAGAGAAGTAATGAATGTTTTTCCCCAGCTTTTGGCCCCAACCCCTCCTTTCAGTTTCTTCCCACTTGCTCGGAAGTTGATGATTGACAAATATGGCAGGGGTCAGAAATACACACATAATTGCATCTGATGCACAGGACCCAATGCCTCAGGAGGGCTCAGCTGCTGCAAGCCCCAGAACGAACTAGAAATATATTCATGTTAATACCTGATAGTGGACCATATATTGCACACTCCAGGAGGACATGCCATTCTGGCTCTATGCCACAACCTGTGAACCACCAACTGGAAGGGACACAGAGCCCCATGCACCAAGGCATAGCAAACAAAAACACAAGTGGAGCAGCTACTATAAAAAATTAGAGCAGGCTCCGACCTATCAAGAGGAGAAAGCCACACAGAAAAAGAGAAAAACCTAGGTGAGCACAATGTGGCTGCCACACCAGGACAATGCAGGGAATCTGCCCTCCATACTTGGCAGACAGCCCACCATGAGATAGACATAGGTGCCTTTTATACAAATGATGTCCCAGGTCATAAATCTCTGCTAAGATTTACATTAGATTTGAGAGTTGGAGCATCTCAGCCACCAAGATCCTACACCAGGAGATAACAAAAAAATTCTTGCATCTTAAAGCACCAGAGGATCTATGTACGTGCCCCTTCCCTAAATGACAGTTCCCCCAGGGGCTTCAGGACACCATCCTTGGTATAGTACTAGACTCTGACTTAAAAGCCCATATCTATCAAGAAAAAGGTCAAATAATTTGGTTACCATCTGACTCATCAACAGAACAGACAATAGCCACTGGGCCTCAAAAGAAACAGGAAATCTGCTCATTTCCATTCCTTTCAACGAGCCATCAGACTAGAGAATTCATGGGGGCTACCAGATTCAACCATACATGGATCCCCAACTTTCAGTTATAGCAAATCCCTCTGTGAAATCACAAAGTGGGGAGAATGGGATCCTGTAATATGGAGGCCAACTAAGCAAACAACCTCTGAGGACATTAAACAAGCACTCCCAGTGCATCTTGACTAGGGCTCCCTGATCTTATAAAAAGGTTTACTTTCTCTATGTCCAGAAACAGTGTGGAATGGCTGTAGGAACCTTGCCATGGACATCTATCCAAAGAGTTGGGATCTGTAGCCCAACACTGGCCACCTTGTTTATGAGCCCTTGCAGCCACAGATCTTCTGGTCTTGGAAGCTTATAAACTGGATATGGGACAAAAATTGGCTTTCAGGGTTACTCATTCAGTGTTGATATTTGTAGAATACAAAGGACATTATGGGTTGACTAATGGTCAATACCAGAGCATGTTATGTGAAAACCCATGTATCCATGTGGTAGTCATCCAGACTCTGAACTCAGCAATCTTGCTGCCAATTGGACCTGGATAACCTGATCACAACTGTATTGAAATCATAAATGAAATGTTCTCCAGCAGAACACACCTGGAAGACCATTCCTCAGGAACCCTGATGTAGAGTACTTCACAGATGGAAGCAGTTGTATAAAAGATGGGGTATGCTTTGCTGGATATGCAGTGGTCACTCTGGACTCCTGTGTCAAGGCAGAACTTTTGCCTCAGGGAACTTCAGCAAAAAAAGCAAAACTTATTGTTTTGACTCAAGCACCTCAGTTGACAGAAGGAGTCTGTGAGTCTATGTATAGACTCAAAATATGCGTTCACTACTCTTCATGTTCATAGGGCCTTATGTAAGAAAAAGGGGCTCATTAACTCAGGAGAACAAAAAGGCATGGTGTATGGGCAAGAAACTCTTAAACTTTTGGATGCACTGTGGGCTCCCAGGAAAGTTGTGATTATATATTGCCAAGGTCATCGAAAGGGAAACACTGTGGTTTATCAGGGCAACTGGAGAGCTGACAGAGAGGCCAGATTAGTTGTCTGCAAGAAATGAGAAGAAAATCCAGTCCTAGGTTTAAAGGCTGCCCTTCTGCCTGGATGACTATTTATCAGAATGGGAGTCAACATACTCCCAACATGAACGCAAATGGTTTAAGACTGAAAAAGAAAATATTCTCCCAGGAAGATGATGGAGATATTGTGATGGCCAGCATAGCCATCCTGGAGATTCTATCCCCAGCCTTTATCAAACAGTTCCACAGGAGAACATGTTGGACATACAGCACTTGAGACAGTTCTGAATCAACATTTCTATGTCCCCTGGCTCACAAACTTCACGTAGATATTATGAAAAAAAATGTGAGGTTTGTGCTCACAATAATTCTTCTCAGGGGCCAGAACTCCCACCAGGAATCCAAACTATAGGAGGAACACCTTTTGAAGACTTGGAAGTAGACTTCACTGAACTATCACACTCATGGTGCTATAAGTAACCTTTGGTTTTTGTGTGTTCCTACTCTGACTGGGTGGAAGCCTTTCCCTGAAAAGGCTAGGGAAATAACAAGGATGCTTCTCTGGCAAAAGATTCCAGATTTTTCATCCCAATCACTATTGGCTGAGACAATGGCCCAACTTTTGTCAGAGGTAATATGATTACTGACCAAGAGTTTAAACATCAGATGGAAGTTACATACTGCCTATAGGATGCAAAGTTCTGGTAATGTTCAAAGGGTGAACAGGACTTTAAGTTTCAATTGGGTAAGCTATTTCAGGAGACTCACATTGTGATGAACTTCTCCCTACTACACTGTTGAGGATTAGATCCACTCCCACTAGGAGGACTGGATTCTCTCCTTATAAGATAATGTACGTGAGGCCCCCCTCTTATTAGGGAACCATTGAGAGACTCAAGAGAGATAGGTGAATTCACCCTGAGATGACAGTTTCAGGCCTTAAGGAAAACTTAACAGGTTCTCAACTAATGGTTTTGAGAAAGATTGCCACTAAGTTTGACCATAGATGCACACTCCGTCAAGCCTGGAGATAGACTCTGGGTCAAAGAATGGAATATTCAAACACTGAAACTTCTTTGGAAGGGTCCTTTCCCTGTTATTTTATTCACCCCAACTGCAGGCAAGTTTGCAGAAATAGGTCCCTTTGTTGACTACACCAGACTCAAGCCTGCAGTTGCAGACTGGGCATACACTCTAGATGCTGCTATGAACTTGAAGCTGACTATCTAGAAAAAAAGGAGCACCAGAGAAGCTTGAGGGTCAGAAGGACAATAGCCCTGCTCCAGTCACTCTGCAAGTTGACTGGTGTATGCACAGCCGAAGCTTGTGGAGATTACGGCCCTGCTTCAGCCACACAGGAGGGACTTGCTGATCAATGCACCATGAAAGATAAACTTCCCACAAGGACAAATGAATGCTTTCAACCCGTAAGACAGTTCTTATAATATAATGCATTGGTACCCCTTTCTTCTAGATATATACATAACTCTCAGGTTTTTGCTACTGGATTGGTAACAGCAACTCCTACTGACTGGACACTGTGTAAAAAAATTCATTTATACTTTTTTAAATGCTTATATAAATTTTCTAGAATTTGTTTACTGTTATTAGTTTTGCTTTTTTAATTTATTCTGTTTAACTTATACTAACCAAAACATTTTTCTATTATTTAGTTTGGTTTCCTTTGATAACATTAAGAGGTTCTCTTCTACTCCTATTCCAACCATGGATATGATATCATGTTATCTATATGTCAATACAATCCACTATAACCAAGAGGTCATTATATATATATATATATATATATATATATATATATATATATATATATATATATATATATAT
>NW_026009565.1:8572-20807 GCF_001458135.2 Marmota marmota marmota
GCTTCAAGAATGGGTCCTGACTCCCTACCGAACCCCGAATTTCAGGCACAAGTTATGCCCTCACAGTGCCCTTCTTTGGCACTCCTTTGATCCAGGTCCCTCTCTGAGGATCTACACATCTGGGGCAGAGAAGTGGAAGTGGCTGGCCTCTGTCCACTGAAAGCCTAATGCAGACCTTGCACTGCCTGATCCCCTCCCTTCAATACCCAGCCCTCTAGCCTCCCATGCTGCTCCTACCCCAACTCAGCCCTTGTAACCCTGATGTTTTGCGCTCCAATTCCAGGACCAGCCACTCAACTGAGTCCCTGATTGTGTTCCTTGTGTCGCGTTGCTTCCCCTGTGATCTCTTGTTGTTGGGATAGACCTGGGGGCCCCTTGCTTGTGTCCCCTATTGACTGCCCATCCTTGACTTTTGTGCTGCCCTCTGTCTGCTCATCCTAGCACTGCCCCTTCTTCTTCTTCCCCTAGCACTTTCACCTGGTGAGCGGGCTTTCTGCTCCTTGGGTTCCTAATCCTCTTTTGGGTGGGCTGATCCCTTAGCTGGAATACTTGCTTGGGTCCTGGCCCTTGCACCTTTCCATACCCACCGCAACTGTGTGCCATGCCTTGTGGTCGCTGTACCTGGACTAGTCCCTTGCCAGGGCCCCTTGGCCTCGTCCTTGCCCCTTGATTCTCATCTGTGCCATGCCATCTTGTGGAAACAGAGCCCTGCCCTCATGTGGGCCCCTTGCTCTCTCTGGGCCCTTGGTCCTGCACCCATAACCATGACACCTAGCAGGGGCACTGGCACTCTAACCTGGCTCCTACCAACTGGATCCCAGCCTTCCCTCCCAAGCCCTATCCACTGTCCTTAAATACCTACCCCAGCCTGTCCCTTAGCTCTCCATTCCCAGGCCTGGCTCCTTGCTTGAGCCTCTGGTGGCCATTCTTGCTCAGTACTTTTCTGGTCATTGTCTGAGGGCCCCTCACTGGGGCTGCTTCCCTTCTCCCCTTGGCTTCTCTGTACTACAGTACCCTAGTGCAGGCCTGCCTTCCCGGGCCAGCATTTACTGCTCTCCCTGAGCCTGGGCCTTCATCTACATCCCTTGCCTGGGCTCCTTGCTGAAATCCTGGCCCCCACTCCACTCACAGCCATCCTGCACCCCTTCAGCTTGTGTCCTCCTTCAACCCTCCAGTCTTTGAATGGGTCCTAGGAGCCTAAACTCCCCCCCACCTCCATCAACCAGGTATCCTCTCACAGTACCATATGTGGCCCCTCCTTTGGTCCAGGTCCCTCTATGAGGGATCTACTCACCTGGGTTTGAGGAGTGGAGCTGGCTGGCCTCTGTATCCTGAATGCTCCCTATGGGAAAAACCCAGCCCTGCCACTATCCTGAGTCCCCTTCATTGCCTGGGCATTGAGGCCTGTCAGTTAAAATGTAACTTGCTCCAACCCAGCCCTGAGCAATCTCCTCCCTTCCCTCCCCTACTTTCTTTCCTTGTATGCTGCCCCTACTGCACCCCAGCCCTCCCATCCTTGACCCTTTGCATTCCAGTCCCTGGGCCTGGACATTCACCTGAGCCCCTGACTGCATTCCTCATGGCCCTTGACATAGCATGGAGTCTCTTCATATTGGGTCTGATCTGGGGGGGCCCTTGCTTGGGCCCACCAGCAGGCTCCCCTAGGTGCCCCTTGGCTTCTCCTGGTCCTCCTGGATGCCCTTTATCTTCTTCCCCTTTTGCTATTTTCTGGCACTCGGGGTTCTCCTGTCCTTGGGTCCCTCATCAACATTGATTGGGTGAGTTCCTTGCCAGGGTGCCTGCTTAGGTCCTGGATCTCACCCTTCCATGCACAAACCCCAATGCCCAGCATGCCTTCCCATCACCCTCATTCTGACCCCATTCCCCTGCCTGACCTCCTTTGCCAGGAATCTGTCACTGGATTTTCTTCTGAGTCCAGGCGCCTTATGGGAAACAATGCCCTGCCCCTCACCTGCGCCCCTTGCTCTCCCTGGGTGCTTGGTGCTACACCAGAAAACCTGAAACATGGAGGTGGCCTGACTGCCCCTGCTGGATCCCCTGCCTTCCCTCCCAAATCTTGTACATTGTCCTGAGCCCCCTGCCAAAGCCCTGGCCCTTGGCTCTCAGTTCCCTGGCCTGACTCCTTGCTTAAGCCTCTGGTGGCCCTTCTTGCTCACTGCTTTTCTGGGAATTGTCTGAGGGCCATCCCTGGGGCTGCTTCCCTGCCACCTTTGGCTTTTCTGTACGGCAGAGCCCTAGTACAGCCCCACCTTCCCATGCTGGCGTTCCTTGCTCTTCCCTGGACTGGGGCCTCCTCTAGGACCCTTTCCTGGGCTCCTTGCTGGGATCCTCACCCCCTCCCCACTCACACCTGACCTGCAGCCCTTCAGGTTGAACCCTCCTTCGGCCCTCCAGTGGTTTCTGTCTCTGCAAGGCCTGCTTTCCTGAACCCCTTCCCAGGATGCTCACCTGGGTGAGGTGACTTCACCTGTCCTCTTGGCCCTGTGGGCTCCCTTTGAAAAAATGTAGCCCTGCCCCTTGCCTGTGCCCATTTTCCTCCCTCAGCCCTGGACCTGCTTCCAAACTCTGACACCCTGCAGTGGACTTGGGCATTGAGCCCTCCTCCCCCTGTGCCACCCACTCTTCTTTCTCCCCTCTCTCACCTCCTTATCCATGTCCTTTTTCATTCATCCAACCCCAGGTGCTAACACTTGGCTCTCCATTACTGGGCCCAGTTCCTTGCTTGAGCCTCTGGCTGCCCTTCTCGAAGACCCTTTCCCATCCCTTGTTTTGAAGCCTCTTTTTACAGGTCCTATCCTGTACCTCTCCTCTGTTCCACTGGTGCTGCTATTCTGGCACCGCCGGGACCCTTCACTTTCACTCCTTCTCCCTAGCCTGGGCTCCTGGAATGGGTCCTGGCTGCCAAATGACCACCCCCACAACCTCTACGCCAGGTATCCCCTCACAGTGCCCTCTTTTGACTCTCCTTTGGTCCTCCTCTCTGAGGATCTACTAACATGGGCAGAGGAGCCAAATTGTCTGGCCTCTGTGCCCTTAAGGTTCCCTAAGGGAAAACAGCCTTGCCTTTTGCCTGAGTCACCTTTTCTTCCATAACCTTGAGGCCTGGCAATGAACATGTGACTTGCTCAAACCCACTCCTGAGAGATCTATTCACTTCCCTCCCCTGCCTTCTCCCCTTGCATGCTGCCCCTACATTAACCCAGGCCTCTCTAACCCTGACCCTTTGTGCTTAAGCCCCAGGGCTGGGGAACTCACGTGAGCCCCTGACAGTGTTCCTCATGTCACTTGGAATAGCATGGAGTCTCTTTCTGTTGGGTCTGACCTGGGGGCCACTTGCTTGGGAGCACCATCTTGCTCACCTATGTTCCCATTGTGCATTTCTCTGTCTCCTGTCCTTGCAAATCCCATCCACCCCATCCCCTTGTGCTATCCCCAGGCAATTTGCAGGTCTCCTTCTCCTTGGGTCACTCATCCATGGTTGGTCTGGTGGGTCCTTTGCTTGGGAACCTGGATTGGGTCCTGGATCTTGCCCCCCAAACACCAACCAAAACCTCCCACCGTGCACTCCCCTCAGCCTCCTCCTGAGAAAGGGAAACAACTGCACTTGTTTCCCTTTCTCCTCTCCCAGCCCTGTCTGTTTTCATGGGACCCAGGCCCGGGTCCTGGTACTTGGCTTCCCATTCTTGGGCCTGGCTCCTTGCTGAATCCCCTGGTCGTCCTTCTCCAGGACCCTGTCCCTATTTCTTGATTTCAGCCCCTTACTTGTCCCCCCTCCTAGGCCTCCCCTCTGTTCCACATGTACTGTGGTATTTTGCCATTGCCAAGACCCTCCCCTTCTCCTGCTTCTCCCTAGCCTGGTCTCCTCCAGTGGTTTCTGGCTCCTCACCGACACCCCTCCTAATCCTGGACCAAATGTATCCCTCACATTGCCCTCCTTTGTTCCTGGTCTCTCTCTGAGGATCTACTTACCTGGGGCAGAGGAGTTGAATTGGCTGGTCTTTGGGCCCTGAAGGATCCATATAGGCAACACAGCCCTGCTTCTAGTGTGCACCCCCATTGTTGCCCAAACTTGACAAATGGTAGTAGACTTTGGCATAGTGATGAAGTTGCCCTGGGCAATCCCCTGCCTTCCCTCTCCTGCTCTCTATGCTTGCAAGCTGCCCCTAAGCCAACTCAGCCCTTCTTCACCCTGACCCTTCGCCCTACAGACCCCTGGCCTGGTTGCCAGCCTGAGCTCCATATCCATTACTCAGTTTGTTTTCCATTTTCTGGTGTCTCTTCCTGTTGTGTCTGAAATGGGTGCCCCTTGATTTGGCCCCCTAGCTCACTCCCCTCTTTGCCCTTTGAACAGCCATCTGTCTCCTCATCCTAGCACAGATCCTACCTCTCCTTCCCCTACCACTTTTTCCTGGATCCGGGTCCTCCTGATCATTGGGTCACTAATAACTTTTGGTGGGGTTGGGCCCTTCCTGGGATCTTGATTAGGTCCTTACTGTTGCCCCTCGCTGCACCCACTGTGACCACCCACTGTGTCCTCACATCGCACTCCTCCAGACCACTGTCCCTTGCCAGGCCCTTTGGCCTGGTCCCTGGTGCTTGATATAAGATCTCCTGACAATGAGGGTTTAAGGGTCTCCTGCCTAGTGGGGTGAGTACCTTCTCTCCTGGCTGCTGAGGTATATGAGTACCCCCCATAGCAAGATGGGAGGGGTTTCTTGCATGGAGGAGAGTACACTCAACCCTGGGTAATGCAGTAGAGAAGATCCCATACACCCTGGAGGGAGGGGTCTCCCGCCTGGAGGCATGAGTTCCCTCAACACTGGCTGTGGAAGTAAAGGAGCTCCCACCACTCAGGTGGGAAGGTCTCTGGCCTAGAGGGGCGAGTCCCCTCTATCCTGGCTGTGGAGGTATATGAACTCCCCCTGATCATCAGGTGGGAGGGGACTCTTCCTGGAGGGCGATTCCCCTCTACTATGGCTGCTGCAAGAGAGGCACTCCCCTGGACACCGAGGTGAAAGTGATGTTCTGCCTGGGGTTTCAAGTCCCTGCTACCCTGCCAGCAGCTGTATAGGAGCGCCCCCTAGGACACCCAGGTGGGAGGGTTCTCCCACCTTTAAAGATGATTCACCTTTACCCAGTTTGGGACAGTATATGAGCTCCCCCTCACACCCAGGTTGGAGGGGTCTCCTGCAAGAAGGGGCGAGTCTCCTCTACCCTGACTAGAGTGTATAGGAGCTCCCCCTGACACCAAGGTGGGAGGGGTCTTCCACCTGGAGGGGTGAGTCCCCGTTACCCTGGCTGCTGGGTTATATGAGCTCTCCCCCCATACCCAGATGAGAGGGGTCTCCTGCCTGGTGGGAAGAGTCCCCACTACACTGGCTGGAATGGTATAGGAGCTCCCACCAACACACCCAGGTGGGCAGCTCTTCCACCTGAAGGGGTGAGTCCCCTCTACTCTGGTTGCACTGGTTTACTAGCTGTGCCTGACACCCAGGTTGGATGGGTCTCTCGCCTGGAGGGGTGAGTCCCCTCAACCCTGGCTGCAGCGGTAAAGGATCTTCCCCTGAAACCCAGGTGAGAGGGTCTCCGGGCCTGGAGAGGCAAATCCCCTTGACCCTAGCTATAGTGGTATAGGTACTCCCCCCCACACACCCAGGTAGGAGGGGTGTCCTGCTTCTAATGGTGATTCTCCTTACCCTGCCTGTGGCAGTATATGAACTCCCCTTACAACAAGGTGGAAATAATCTTCCACCTGGAGGGTTGAGTCCACTCTCCCCTGGTTCTGGTGGTATAGGAGCTCACCCCGACACACAGGTTATGGGTTCTCCTGACTGGAGGGGCGTGTCCTCTCTACACTGGCTGCATGGGTGTACGAGCTCCCCTAGACACCCAGTTGGCAATGATCTCCTGCCTCAAACAATGAGTCCCCTCTACCCTGGCTGTGGCAGTATACAAGCTCTCCCAGACACCAAGCTGGGAAGATTCTCCCACCTGGAGGGGCAAGTCTTCTCTACCCTGGCTGAGACAGTATACAAGCATCCCCCTACACACAAGTGGGAGTGGTCTTCCACATGGACAGGCGAATCCCCTCTACCCTGGCTTTGACAGTATACAAGCTCCCCTGACACCAGGTGGGAGGGGTATCCCACCTGGAAGGGCGAGTCCTCTCTACTTTAGCACTTGACATATAAGAGTTCCCAGTACACCATTGTTGAAGGGGTCTTCCACCTGTAAGGGCAAATTCCCTCTACACTAGCTCTAGCAGTATAGGAGCTCCCCCACACACATACCCATGTGGGAAGGGTTTCCCGCCTGTAGAGGTTTTTCTCCTCTAGCCTGGCTCCTGTAGTAATCAAGCTCCCCAGGTCACCCAGAAGGGAGGGTTTTTGCACATGGAGGGGCGAGTCCCCTCTATCCTGGCTTTGGCATATATGCGCTCCCCCTTGCTAGATGCAGGACAGGCTGACCTAAGTTGTCTGCAGGACATCTGAACAAATGATAGCTGCAGGATAACTCACAAACTCAAACTTCCCTCTGTTTGGTCCTTTATCACCTGTTTGCATAAAGTCTGAATAGTCAACCCCATTCAAGGCTGATCACTTAACCCCCACCTGTCTGGTGTAACAGAAACCCATATCTGACCCCTGCCCCATCTTCCTAAAGGCAGAAGATGACACCTTAGCAACTAATGTGTGGTCTAATCATTGTCCACCAACAAGGCAGCCTGTAGACCCAGAGACCCCAATAGAATTTGGCTATAAAAACTCCCTCCTGCTGGGCCCCCATGTCTTGCTCTCTCTGTCTCCCTCTCTTGCTTTTGCTCTCCCTTGCTCTCTCTCTCTTTCTCTCTCTCTTTTTCTCCTCTTTGTTACTGGTGCAATAAAGCAGTGATCACTGCAAGTGTTGTGGTCACTTTCTTTTCACCCCTGATACCATGGTGGGAAGGGTCTCCCGCCAGGATGGGCAAGTACATTTTCCCCTGGCTGTGGTGGTATATGAGCTCCCACAGACAGCCAGGTTGGAGAGGTCTGATGCCTGGATGGGCGAGTCTCCTCTATCCTGGCTAAGGTGGTATAAAATTTCCCCTAGAAAACAAGGTGGGATGGGTACCCTGCCAGGAGGGATGAGTCCCCACTACACTCGCTTCAGTGGTATACAAGCTAGTTTCCCAAACCCAGGTGGGATGGTCTCCCGCCTGAAGGGACAAGTCCCCTCAACCTTGGCTGTGGGGGTATAAACCCCCCTCCTATCCCCAGGAGGGAGGGTTCTCTGGCCTGAAGGGGTGAGTCACTGCTACCCTAGGTGTAGCTGCATAAGCACCCACCATCATCAGACACCCAGGTGGGAGGGGTCTCCTGCCAGGAGGGGCGAGTCCCCTCTACACAGGCTACAGCTGTGTAAGAGTTAACCACATTCCAAGGTGGGAGGGGTCTCTCGACTGGAGGTGTGTGTTGCCTCTACCCTGACTGCTGGGGTATATGAGCTCCACCTGACCTCCAGGTGGGAGAATCCTACCCACTGTAGGAGCAAGTCCCCTCTATCCTGGCTTAGGTGGTATAGGAGTTACTCCCATTCTCAGGTGGGAGGTGTTTTCATCTGGAGGTGTGATTTCCTCTAAGCTGGCTGCTGGGGTATATGAGTTCCAGCTCAAACCCAGGAGAGAGGGGTCTTCCGCCTTGAGGGGCCAGTCCATTCTACCCTGGCTGCAGTAGTTAAGGAGTTTCCCCTGATTCCCAATTGAGAGGGGTCTCCCTCCTAGAGGGGTGACTCCCCTCTACCTGGGCTGAGAGGTGTATCATCTCACTCAGACACCCAGGTGGGAGGGGTCTCCTGCTTGGATGTGCAAGTCCCCTCTACCTTGGTGCAGTGGTATACTAGCTTTCCCTGACACCCATGTTGGATGGGTCTCTCCCCTGGAGGGTGAGTCCCCTCTACCATGGCTGCAGTGGTAAAGGATCTCCCCCTGACACCCAGGTGGGAGGGTCTCCCACCTTGAGTAGCAAGTCCCCTCAACCCGGCCTGTGGCAGTATATGAACTTCTCTGACAACCAGGTGGAAGGGATGTTTGGCCTTCAGGGTTGAGTCCCATCTACCCTGGGTAAGTCGAAATACAATTTCCCCCCAAAACCCAGGTGTGAGGAGTCTTCCACCTGGAGAGGCGATTCCCCTCTACCCTGACTACAGTGGTATAGGAGCTACCCCCTACACCCAGGTGGGAGGGGTCTCCTGCCTCTTGTCGCTTGTCCCCTCTACCCTGCCTGTGGCAGTATATGAACTCCCCTGACAACCAGGTGGAAGGGATCTTCCGCCTGGATGGACGAGTCCCCTCTCCCCTATCTCGGGCTGTATAGGAGCTCGCCCGACACCCAGGTTATGAGATCTCCTGACTGGAAAGGCGAGTCCTCTCTACACTGGATGTGGGGCTATACTAGCTCCCCCAACACCCAGATGAGAGGGGTCTCCCGCCTGGAGCAATGAGTCCCCTCTACACTGGTTGTGGTGGTATACAAGCTCACCCAGACACCCAGGTGGGAGGGTTCTCCCACCTTGAGTGGCAAGTCTTCTCTACCATGGCTAAGGCGGTATACAAGCACCTCCCTACACACAGCTGTGAGTGGTCTTTCACATGTACAGGCGATTACCCTCTATTCTGGCTATGGCAATATACAAGCTCCCCCGACACCTAGCTGGGAGGGGTCCCCCCTTGAAGGGCAAGTCCCCTCTACTTTAGCTCTTGCCATATAAGTGCTCCCAATACACCCAGGTGGGAGGAGTCTTCTGTCTGCAGGGGCGTGCTCCTTCTACCCTAGCTGTGGCCATATAGGAGCTCCCCCCTACACCAAGGTAAGAGGGGACACCCACCCGTAGTGGCGAGTCCCCTCTACCCTGGCTGCTGCAGTAATCAAACACCCCAGGACACCCAGATAGGATTGGACTCTCTATTGGAGGGGCGAGTCCCCTCTACCCTGGCTGTGGAGGTATAGGAGATCAACCAGACACCAAGGTGGGAGGTGTCCCCCAACTAGAAGGGCAAGTCCTCTCTACCCTGGCTGCAGTGGTATAGGTATAGGAACTCCCCATGACACCCAGGTTGGAGGGGGTCTCCCGCCTAGAGTTGCAAGTCCTCTCTACCCTGGCTTCAGCGGTACAGGAGAACCCCAGGACACCCAGGTGGAAGGAGTCTTGCTATTGGAGGGGTGAGTCCCCTCTACCCTGGCTGGGCGGTATACAAGCTCCCCACATACACCCAGGTGGGAGGAGGTCTCCCGCCTGGATGGGCAAGTCTCCTCTACCCTGGCTGTGGTGGTATAGGAGATCCCCCTGACACACAGGTCTCAAGAGTCTCCAGAGTGGAGCTGCAAGTCCCCTCTACCCTGGCTGAGGCGGTATTCGAGCTCCCCAGACACCCAAGTGAGAGGGGTCTCCCGCCTGAAATGGAATGTACCCTCTACCATGGCTGCGGTGGTATAAGAGCTCCCCCAGACACTCAGATGAGAGGTGTCTCCTGCCTGGAGGGGCGAGTCCCCACTACTCTGACTGCAGGATTATAGGAGTCCACCGCCCACACCCAGGTGAGAGGGGTCACCAGCCTGGAGGGGCGGGTTCCCTCTACCCTGGCTGCTATGGTATAGGAGTTCTTCTGACAAGAAGGTGTGAGGAGACTCCAACCTGGAGAATGTGATTTCCTCTACCATGCCTGTGGCTGTATAGGTGCTCCCCTGGACACCAGGTGGAAGGGGTCTCATGCCTGGAGGGGTGAGTCGCCTCTCCCCTGGCTGTGGAGGTATACAAAGGTATACTAGCTCTCCCAGACACTCAGGTGGGAGTGTCTCCCACCTGGAGGGGCAAGTCTTCTCTACACAGGCTAAGGTGATATACAAGCACCACCCTACATTCAGGTGAGACTGGTCTTCTGCATGGACAGGTGAGTCCCCTTTACCCTGGCTTTGGTGGTAAACAAGCTCCCCTGACACCCAGGTGGGAGAGATATCCCGCTTGGAATGTGAGTCCTCTCTATTTTAGCTCTTGCCATATAAGAGGTCCCAGTACATCCAGGTGGGAGGGGTCTTCCGCCTGCAGGGGCGGGTTTGCTCTACCCTGTCTGTGGCAGCAAGGAGCTCCCCATGACACCCAGGTGGGAGGGGTCTCCCGATTGGAGGAACAAGTCCCTTGCTGTGGAGGTATAAGAGCTCACCCAGACACCCAGGTAGGAGGAGTCTCCCGACTGGAAGGGAAAGTCCAATCTAACATGGCTGCAGCCCTATAGGAACTCCTCCTGACACCCAGGTGAAAGGGATCTCCCGCCCAGAGGTGCCAGTCTCCTCTACCTTGGCTGCTGCAATATAAAAGCTCCCCTGATACCCAATTGGGAGGAGTCTCCCACCAGGAGGCTAGAATCCCCTCTAACCTGCTGCAGCGGTATAAGAGCTCCCCAGGAAACCTAGGTGTAAGGGGTCTTCCTTTGGGAGGTTAGAGTTCCCTCTACCCCACTTGTTGTGGTATAGGAGCTCCCCCAGTCACAGAGATGGGAGGGGTCTCCCGCCTGAAGGGGAAAGTACCCTCTACCATGGTTGCGGTGGTATAAGAACTCCCCCTGACTCCCAGGTGGAAGTCTGGAGGGGCAAGTCCCCTCTATCCTGGCTGTGGCGGTATATGAGCTCCCCATGACACCCTGGTGGAGGGGTCTCCCGCCATGAGGGGCAAGTACTTTCTTCCCTGGCTATGGTGGTATAAGAGCTCCTACTGACAGCCAGGTTGTAGGGGGATCCCGCCTGGATGGGTGAGTCTCCTCTACCCTGGGTAAGGTGGTATATAAGTTTCTGAAACACCCAGGTTGGAGGGGTCTCCTGCCTGGAGATGCGAGTCCCCACTAGCCTGGCTGCAACGGTATAGGAGCTTCCCCCCACACCCAGGTGGAATGGTCTCCCACCTGTCCCCTCATCCCTGGCTGCAGGGGTATAAGAGGACCCTCCTAACCCCAGGAGGGAGGGGCCTCCCACCTGGAGAGGCCAGTTGCTGCTACCCCAGCTGCAGCTGTATATGAATCCCCCCTCCCCAGACACCCCTGTGGGAGGGGTCTACCGCCTGAAGGGGTAAGTTTCCTCTATCCTGGCTAAGGAAGTAGAGGAGTTACTTCCATTCCCAAGTGGGAGGTGTTTCTCCTGTGAACGTGCGAATTTCCTCTACCCTGGCTACTGGGGTATTTGAGCTCCACCTGACACCCAGGTGGAAGGGGTCTTCAGCTTGGAGGTGTGAGTCCACTCTATGCTGGCTGCAGCGGTTTAAAAGCTACCCTGATATCCAGGTGGGAGGGATCTCCTGCCTATAGGGGCTACTTCCCTCTACCCTGGCCAAGGGGATTACCAGCTCCCCCAGACACCCAGGTGGGAGGTGTCTCCTACATGGAGGGGCGAGTTCCCTCTACTCTGGCTGCTGTGGTATAAGAGCTCCCCCACCATATTCAGATTAGAGGGGTCTCCCGACTGAAGGGGGGAGTCCCCTCTATCCTGGCTGCAGTGGTTTACTAGCTTTCCCTGACCCCCATGTTGGATGAGTCTCTCAATTAGAGGGGTAAATCCCCTCTACCCTTGCTGCAGCAGTAAAGGATCTCCCCATGACACCCAGATTGGAGGGGTTTACTGCCTTGAGAGGGAGTCACCTCTACCCTGCCTGTGGCAGAATATGAACTTCCCTGACAACCAGATGGAAGGGATCTTCTGCCTGGAGGGTCGACTCTCCTCTCCCCTATCTCTGGTGGTATAGGAGCTCTCCCCAACACACAGGTTATGGGGTCTCCTGACTGGAGAGGCGAGTCCCCTCTACCCTGGCTATAGCGGTATAAGAGCTCCTCCTGAAACCCAGGTGGCAGTGGTCTCCCGCCTGGACCAATGAGTCCTCTCTACCCTGGCTGTGGCGGTATAGTATCTCCCCTCCACACACCCAGGTGGGAGGGGTCTCCCACCAGGAGGGGCAAGTCCCCTCTACCCTGGCTCTGGCGATATATAAGATCCCTCTCACACACAGGTGAAAAGGGTCTCAAGAGTGGAGCTGTAAAATCATACCACTCATATGGACTTCGGAAACAAGCAGGAGTGTCCATACTCATATCAAATAAAATAGATTTCAAGCCAAAGTTAATCAAAAGGGATAAAGAGGGACACTACATACTGCTCAAGGGAACCATACACCAACAAGACATAACAATCATAAATAT
>NW_026009565.1:22594-36700 GCF_001458135.2 Marmota marmota marmota
AACCCAATCAACAAATGGGCCAAGGACCTGAACAGACACTTCTCAGAGGAGGACATACAATCAATCAACAAGTACATGAAAAAATGCTCACCATCTCTAGCAGTCAGAGAAATGCAAATCAAAACCACCCTAAGATACCATCTCACTCCAGTTAGATTGGCAGCCATTATGAAGTCAAACAACAACAAGTGCTGGCGAGGATGTGGGGAAAAGGGTACACTTGTACATTGCTGGTGGGACTGCAAATTGGTGCAGCCAATTTGGAAAGCAGTATGGAGATTTCTTGGAAAGCTGGGAATGGAGCCACCATTTGACCCAGCTATTCCCCTTCTCGGTCTATTCTCTAAAGACCTAAAAAGAGCATGCTACAGGGACACTGCTACATCGATGTTCATAGCAGCACAATTCACAATAGCAAGACTGTGGAACCAACCTAGATGCCCTTCAATAGACGAATGGATAAAAAAAATGTGGCATTTATACACAATGGAGTATTACTCTGCATTAAAAAATGACAAAATCATAGAATTTGCAGGGAAATGGATGGCATTAAAACAGATTATGCTAAGTGAAGCTAGCCAATCCCTAAAAAACAAATGCCAAATGTTTTCTTTGATATAAGGAGATTAACTAAGAACAGAGTTGGGAGGAAGAGCATGAGAAGAAGATTAACATTAAACAGGGATGAGAGGTGGGAGGGAAAAAGGTAACAGAAGGGAAATTGCATGGAAATGGAAGGAGACCCTGATGGTTATACAAAATTACATACAAGAGGAAGTGAGGGGAAAGGGGGGAAAAAAACAAGGGTGAGAAATGAATTACAGTAGATGGGGTAGAGAGAGAAGATGGGAGGGGAGGGGATGGGGGATAGTAGAAAGGAAAGGCAGCAGAATACAACAGACACTAGTATAGCAATATGTAAAACAGTGGATGTGTAACTGATGTGATGCTGCAATCTGTATCCGGGGTAAAAATGGGAGTTCATAACCCACTTGAATCAAAGTGTCAAATATGATTTGTCAAGAACTATGTAATGTTTTGAACAACCAATAATAAAAATTAAAGAAAAAAAAATGAAAAGTAAAAAAAAAAAAAAAAGGAGTCGAGCTGTGAGTCTCCTCTACCATGGCTGCAAAGTATACAAGCTCCCCCAGACACCCAGGTGGGAGGGGGTCTCCCACATGTAGGGCGTGTCCTCTCTATCCTGGCTGTGGAGGTATATGAGCACCCCCTGACACCTTGGTAAGAGGGGTATTCCACTAGGAAGGGCAAGTACATTTTTACCTTGGCTGGGGTGGTATATAAGCTCCCGCCAACTGCCAGGTTGAAGGGGTTTTCCACCTGGATTGCGAAATCTCCTCTACCCTGGATAAGGTTGCATACATGGTCCCTGAGACAACCAGTTGGGAGGGGTCTCCTGCCTGGAGGGGCAAGTCCACTCTACCCTGGCTGTAGCGATTAAGGAGGTTCCCCTGACACCCAGGTGGGAGGGGTCTCCTGCCTAGAGGGGTGACTTCCCTCTACCCTGGCTGAGGGATTATACCAGCTCTTCCAGACACCCAGGTGTGATGGGTCTCCTGCTTGGAAGGGTGAGTGCCCTCTATTCTGGCTGCTGTTGTGTACGAGCTCCCCCCCCATACCCAGATGCTAGGGGTCTTCCGCCTGAAGGGGCAAATCCCCTCTACCCTGGCTGCAGTCGTTTACTAGTTTTCCCTGACACCCAGGATGGATGGGTCTCTCTCCTGAAGGGGCAAGTCCCCTCTACACTGGCTGCTGTGGTATAAGAGGTCCCCCCTACACCCAGGTGGGAGGGGTCTCCTTCCTCCAGTGGAAAGTCCCCTCTACCCTACTTGTTTGAGAATATGAACTCCCCTGACAGTCAGATGGAAGGGATATTCTGACTGGAGGGGCAAGTCCCCTCTCCCCTGGCTCTGGCTGTATAGGAGCTCTCCTGACACCCAGGTTATGGGGTCAACTGACTGGAGGGGGAAGTCCCCTCTACCCAGGCTAAGGCAATATAGGAGTTACCCTCATCCTCAAATGGTAGGTCTCTATCTACTGGAGGTTCGAGTTGCCTCTAGCCTGGCTGCTGGAGTATATGAGCTCCATCTGAAAACTAGGTTTGAGGGGTCTTCTGTATGGAGGGTCGAGTCCAATCTATCCTGGCTGTAGCAGTTAATGAGCTTCCCCTGACACTCAGGTGGGAGGGTTCTCCAGCCTAGAGGAGTGACTTCCCTCTACCCTGGCTGAGAGGGTGTACCAGCTCTCCCAGACACCCATATGGGAGAGGTCTCCTACTTGAAGGGGCGAGTCCTCTCTATTATCGCTGCTGTTGTATATGAGTCACCCCATACCCAGATGTGAAGGGTCTCCTGCCTGAGAGGGCAAGTCCCCTGTACCCTGGCTTCAGTGGTTTACTAGCTTTCCTTGACACCCAGGTTGTATGGGAGTCTCGCTTGGAGGTGCGAGTCCCTTCTACCCTGGCTGCGGCAGTAAAGTTCCACCCCCCCGGCCACCCAGGTTGGAGGGTCTCCTGTCTAAAGGGGCGAGTCTCCTCATCCCTGGCTGTGGGGATATAAGAGTCCCACCCAGTAGGGGGTCTCCTGCCTGGAGGTGCAAGTCACTGCTACCCAAGCTGCAGCTGCATACAAACGCCTCCTCACCAGACACCCATGTGAGAGGTGTCAACTGACTGGAGGGGAGCGTCCCCTCTACCATGGTTAATGCTGTATAGAAGTTACCCCCATTCCCAGGTAGGAGCTGTCTCTCACCTGGAGGACATGTTGCCTCTATCCTGGATGCTGGGGTATATGAGCTCCACCTGACACCCAGGTGGGAGGGGTTTTCCGCCTGGAAGGGCGAGTCCACTCTACCCTGTCTGCAGTGGTTAAGGAGCTTCCTCTGACACCCAGGTGGGAGGGGTCACTGGCCTAGAGGGGTGACTTCCCTCTACCCTGGCTGAGTGGCTGTACCAGCACTCCCAGACACCCAGGTGGAAGGGTCTCCTGCTTGGAGTTTCAAGTCCCCTCTATTCTGGCTGCTGTGGTATATGAGCCCCGCCCATACCCAGATGAGAAGGGTCTCCCTCCTGCAGGGGCAAGTCCCCTATATCCTGGCTGCAGTGGTTTACTGGTTTTCCCTGACAACCTGATTGAATGGGTCTCTTGTCTCCAGGGGCAAGTTGCTTCTAAACTGGCTGAGTCAGTAAAGTATCTCCTCAAGATATCCAGGTGGGAGGGTCTCCGACCTGGATAGATGAGTCCCCTCTACTCTGGCTGTATAAAAGTCCCTCTACACCCAGGTGGGAAGGATCTACCGCCTTGAATGGCGAGTCCCCTCTACCCTGCTATGGCAGTATATGAATTCTGCTGAAAACCAGGTGGAAGGAAGCTTCCGCCTGAAGGATCAAGTCCCCATTCCCTTAGCTCTGGCTGTATAGGAGCTCCCCCAACACACAGGATATGGGGTCGCCTGAATGGAGGAGCTAGTGTCCTCTACACTGGCTGCAGGGGTATAGGAGATCCCCCAGACACCCAGATGGGAACAGTCTCCCGCCTGGAGCAATGAGTCAACTCTCCCCTAGCTGTGGCTGTATACAGGCTCTCCCAGACACCCACTAGGGAGAGGTCTCCAGATTGGATGGGCAAGTCCCCACTACCCTGGCTGCAGAGGTATAGGAGCTCACCCAGACACCCAGGTGGGAGGGGTATCCCGCCTGGATGGGCGAGTCTCCTCTTCCCTGGTTAAGGTGGTTTACAAGTTCCCTGTGACACCGAGGTGGGAAGGTCTCCCCCTGAAGGGGCCAGTCCCCTCAACCCTGGCTGGGGGGGGTATAATAGCCCCCTCCTACCCTAAGTAGGGAGGGGTCTCCCGCTTGGAGGGGTGAGTTGCTGCTACCTCAGCTGCAGCTGTATAGGAACCCCCCTCGCCAGACACCCATGTGTAAGGCATCTCCTGACTGGAGGGGCAAGTCCCCTCTACCCTGGCTAAGGCAGTATAGGAGTTACTTCCATTCCCAGGCGGGAAGTGTCTCTCGCCTGAAGATGCGAGTTTCCTCTATCCAGGCAGCTGAGGTATATGAGGTCCACCTAACACTTAGGTGGGAGGGATCATCCTCCTAACAGGTCGAGTCCCCTCTACACGGGCTAAGGGGGTATAGAACTTACTCCCATTCCCAGGTGGGGGGTGTTTCTCACCTGGAGGTGCGAGTTGCCCCTACCCTGGCTGCTGGGCTATATGAGCTCTACCTGACACCCATGTGGGAGGCATCTTATGCCTGGAAGGGCAAGTCCACTCTACCCTGGCTGCCATAGGTTAAGGAATTTCCCTTGACACCCACTTGGGAGGGGTCTCCCGCCTAAAGTGGTGACTTCCCTCTACCCTGGCTAAGGGGATGTACCAGCTCTCCCAGACACCCAAGTGGGAGGGGTCTCCTGCTTGGAAAGGTGAGTCACCTCTATTCTGGCTGCTGTCCTATAAGAGCTCCCCCACATACCCAGATGAGAGGGGTCTCCCGACTGAATGGAAAAGTCCCCCTTTACAATGCTGCAGTGGTTTACTACCTTTCCCTGACACCGAGATTTGATGGGTCTCTTGACTGGAGGGGCAAGTACCCTCCACTCTGGCTAAAAAAAAAAAAAATAAAGGATCTCCCCATGACACCCAGGTGGAAGGGTTTCCAACCTGGAGATGCAAGTCTCCTCTACCCTGGCTGCAGAGGTATAGGAGGTCCCCCCTACACCCAGGTGGGAGGGGTCTCCTGCCTCCAGTGGTAAGTCCCCTCTACCCTGCTTGTTTGAGAATATGAACTCCCCTGACAACCAGGTGGAAGGGATCTTCCACCTGGAGGGTCTAGTCCCCTCTCCCCTGGTTCTGACGGTATAGGAGCTCCCCCAGAAACCAATGTTATGGGGTCTCCTGACTGGAGTGGTGTATCCCCTCTACACTGGCACAGGGGTATTAGAGCTTCCCCCAAAACCCAGGTTTTAGGGGTCTCCTGATAGGAGCAATGAATCCCTTCTACCCTGGCCTTGGCTGTATAAAAGCTCTTCAAGACACCTGGGGGGAGGGGTATCCTGAATAGAAAGGGGAATCAACTCTACTTTAGCTCTTGCCATACAAGAACTCCCAGAACACCCTGGTAGGGCGTGTTTCCACTACTCTGGATGTGCCAGTATAGGAGCTCCCCCCAAGACCCAGGTGGGAAAGGTCTCTCACCTGTAGGGGCGAGTCCCCTCCACCCTGGCTGCTGCAGTAATCAAGCTCTCTGGGACACTCTGGGTCTCCCAATTGGAGGGTCGAGTCCCCACTACCTTGGGTGTGGATGTATAGGAGCCCACCCAGACACACAGGTGGGAGGTGTCTCCCGACTGGAAGAGCAAATCTGATCTCTCCTGGATGCAGCAGTGTAGGAACTCCCCCTGACACCCAGGTGGGAGGGTTCTCCACCTAGAGATGTGAATCCCTACTACCCTGGCTTCAGCGGTATAGGAGCTCCCCAGAACACCCAGGTAGAAGGGGTCTTCCTCCTGGAGGACCGAGTTCCCTCTACCCTGGCTTCTGCAGTATAGGAATTCCCCTGACACCCAACTGAGAAGCATCTCCATCCAGGAGGCTAGAGACCCCTCTATCCTGCTGCAGCTGTATAGGATCTCCCCAGGTGGAAGAGGTATCCCCTCTGGAGAATAAAGTTCCCTCTAACGTGACTACAGTCGTATAGGAGCTCCCTCGACACTCAGCTGGGAGGGGTCTCCCACCTGGAGGGGTGAGTCCCCTATTCCCTTCCTGTGGTGGTATAGGAGCTTCCCTCTACAGCCAGGTGGTAGGGTCTCCCGACTGGAGGGATAAGTTCCTCTACCCTGGCTTTGGAGGTATAGGAGGTCACCCAGACAACCATGTGGGAGGGGTGTCACAACTGGAAGTGCAAGTCTGCTCTACCGTGGCTGAAATGGTATAGGAACTCCCCTTGACACACAGGTGGGAGGGGTCTCCCACCTAGAGATGAGAGTCCCTACTATTCTGGCTTCAGCGGTATAGGACCTCCCCAGGACACCCAGCTAGAAGGGGTCTCCCTCCTGGACAAGCGAGTCTACTGTGCCCTGGCTGCAGTGGTATGCAAGTTACCCCAGACACCCAAGTGGGAGAGGTCTCCTGCCTGGAGGGGTGAGTCCGCAGTACCCTGGCTTCAGCAGTATACTAGCTCCACCCCCACACCTAGTGGGAGGGACTTCCACCTGAAGAGGCGAGTTCCCTCAACACTGGCTGTGGGGGTATAAGAGTCCCCTCCTATGCCCAGGAGGGAGGGGTCTCCCACCTGGAGGGGTGATTCGCTGCTACCCCATCTACAGGTGTATAATTCCCCACCTCACCAGGCACCTATGTGGGAGGTGTCTTCCGCCTGGAGGTGCAATTCCTCCCTACCCTGGCTAAGGAAGTATAGGAGTTACCCCCATTCCCAGGTGGAAGGTGTCTCTCACCTGGAGGTGCAAGTCGCCTCTACCTAGGCTGCTGGGGTATATGAGCTCCATCTGACACCCAGGTTGGGGGGGGTCTTCTGCCTGGAAGGGCGAGTCCCCTCTACCCTGGCTAAAGTGGTATAGGAGTTACTCCCATTACCAGGTGGGAGGTGTTTCTCACCTGGAGGTGTGACTTGCCTGTACCCTGGCTGCTGGGCTATATGAGCTCCACCTGACACCCAGGTGTGAGGGGTCTTCCGTCTGGAGGGGCAAGTCCACTCTACCCTGGCTACAACTGTTAAGGAGATTCCCTGACACCCAGGTGGAAGGGGACTCCCTGATAGAGGGGTGACTTCCCTCTACCCTGGCTGAGGAGTTGTACCAGCTCTCCCAGACACCCAGTTGGGAGGGGTCTCCTGCTTTGAGGGGCGAGTCCCCTCTATTTTGGCTGCTGTGGTATAAGAGTTCCCCTACCATACCAAGATGGGAGGGGTCTCCAGCCTGAAGGAGCAAGTTCCCTCTACCCTGGCTGCAGTGGTATACTAGCTTTTCCTGACACCCAGGTTGGATGGGTCTCTCCCCTGGAGGGGTAAGTTCCCTGTACCATGGCTGCTGCCATAAAGGATTTTCCCCTGACACCCAGGTGGGGGGGGGTCTCCTGCCTGGAGCAATGAGTCCTCTCTACCCTGGCTTTGGCAATATGCAATGTCTCCTAGACACCCAGGTGGGAGGTGTATCCTGCCTGGAATGGCGAGTCCCCTCTTCTTTTGCTCTTGCTATATAAGAGCTCTCAGTACACCCAGGAGGGAGGGTTCTTCCGCCTGTAGGGATGTGTTCACTCTACCCTGGCTCTGCCAGTAAAGGAGCTCCCCCCAACACCCAGGTGAAAGGTGTGTGCAGGCTGTAGTGGCGAGTCCCCTCTACCATGGCTGCTGCAAAAATCAAGCTCCCCCGGACACCCAGGTTGGAGGGGTCCCATGATTGGAGGGGTGAGTCACCTCTTCCTTGGATGCAGAGGTATAGGAGCTCAACCTGACACCCAAGTGTGAGGGGACTCCCAACTGGAAGGGCAAGTCTGCTCTACCCTGGCTGCAGTGGTGTAGGAACTCCCCCTGACACCCAGGTAGGAGGGTTCTTTCACCTAGAGGGGAGACTCCCCTCTACCCTGGCTCCAGCAGTATAGGAGCTCCCCAGGACACCCAGGTGGAAGGGCTAACCCTCCTGGAGGGGCAAGTCTCCTCTATCCTGTGTGAAGCAGTATAATAGCTCCCCCTGAAACCCAGGTGGGAGAGGTTCCTGTCTGGAGGGGAGAGTCCCCTCTACCCTGGCTGTGGTGGTCAGTATAGGACCTCCCCCACATACACCCAGGTGGGTGGGGTCTCCCGCCTGGATGAGAAAGTCCCCTCTACCTTTGCTATGGTGGTATATAATATCCCCCTGACACACAGGTGGGAAGGGTCTCCTGACTGGAGCAGCGAGTACCCTCTGCCCTGGTTGTGGAGGTATACAAGCTGCCCCAGACACCCAGGTGGGAGGGGTCTCCTGCATGGAAGGCCTGTATCCTGGCTGTGGTGGTATAAGAGCTCCCACTGACACCTTGGTGGGAGAGGTCTCCTGCCAGGAGGGGCAAGTACTTTCTACCATGGCTGGTTTGGTATATGAGCTCCATATAACAGCCAGGTTGGAGGGGTCTCCTGCCTGGAAGGGCAAGCCCTCTCTACCCTGTATAAGTTGGTCTACAAGTTCCCCGTGACACCCTTGTGGAAGTGGTATCCTGCCTGGAGGGGCGAGTCTCCACTACTCTGGCTGCAGAGGTATAGGCACTCCCGCCACACCTAGGTGGGAGGATCTCCCACTTGAAGGGTCAAGTCCCCTCAACTCTGGCTTTGGGAGTATAAACCCCCCTCCTACCCCAGTATGAGGGGTCTCCCGCCTGGAGGGGAAGGTAACTGCTACCCAGGTTTCAAGTGTATAGTATCCCCCCTTGCCAGATACCCATGTGGGAGGGGTCTTTCACCTGGAGGGGCAAGTCCCATCTACCCTTGCTAAGGTGGTATAGGAGTAACCCCCATTCAAAGATGGGAGGTGTCAATTGCCTGGAGGGGTGAGTCCCCACTACCATGGCTACAGTGATATATGAGCTCCTCCACCCACACCTGGGTGGGCAGGTTCTCCAACCTGGAAGGGCGAGTCCCCTCTACCCTAGCTGGCCCAGTATAGTAGCTCCACCTGAAACCCAGGTGGGATGTGTCTCCCGCCTGGAGTGTCGAGTTTCCCCTACCCTTCTTGTGTCAGTATAGGAGCTCCTCTAGACACCCAAGTGAAAGAGGTCTCCTGCCTAGAGGGGCGCGTCTCCTCTACTCTAGCTTTGGCGGTATAAGAGGTCCCCCAACACCCAGGAGGGAGAGGTACCCTTCCTGGAAGGGTGAATCCCCTCTACCCGGGCTGTTGCAGGATAAGAGTTCCCCCTGACACCCTGGTAAGAAGAGTCTCTCACCTAGATCACAAAATCCCTGATACCCTGGCTGTGCAGGTATACAAGCTTCCCCAGACATCCAGTTGGGGGGGGGTCTTCTCCCAACTAGAGGGGCAAGTCCCCTCTACCCTGGCTTTGGTGGGTATACAAGCTATACAAGGTGGGAGGGGTCTCTCACCTGGAGGGGCAAGTCCCCTCAACCCTGGCTGGGAGATATAGGAGCTCCCCCAGTCACCCAGGTAGGAGGGGTTTCCCGACTGGTGGTTCGAGTCCCCTCTAACCTGGCTGCAGTGGTATAGGAGCTCCAGTGACACCCAGGTGGGAAGGGTCTCTTGCCTGGAGGGGCAAGTCACTACTACCCTAACTCGGTGGTATAAGAGCCCCCCAGGCACCCAGGTGTGAGAGGTTTCTTGCCTAGAAGTGAAGTCCCTGCCACTCTGGCTGCCTAGATACGAGATCCCCTTGACACAGGTGAAAGGGGTATTCCACCTGGAGTGGCATGTCCCTACTACCCTGGCTGCAGCTGTACACAAGCCCCAAGCACACACACTGGGCACCCAGGTGGAAAGGATCTCATGACTGTAGGGGTGAGTCCTCTGTACATGGGCTGAGGCAGAATACAACCTAGCCTGGATACCAAGGTGGGAGGGGTCTCTCACCTTGAGGAGCCAGTCCAATCTACCCAGGCTGCAGAGGTATAAGAGGAACCACAGACTACCATGTCCTGTTAGGCCCAGGTGCTAGCACTTGGCTCTCCATCACTGGGCCCCACTACATTCTTCAGCACCTGTCTGCCCTTCTCGAGGACCCAGTCCCTGGGCATTGTTTGAGGGACCCTCGCTGGGGCCCCTTCCCTGCTTCCTTTTGCTTTCCTGTACTGCGGTATTCTAGTGCAGCCCTTCCTTCCTGACCTGGCATTCTCTGCTCTCCACTTGCCTGAGCCCTCCTCTAGGTCCCTTGCCTGGCTTCCTTGCTGGGGTCCTGGCCACCACCCCACCCACACAAGTCCTGAGGCCCTTCAGGCTGTGCCCTCCTTTGGCCCTTCTGTTGTTTCTGTCTCTGTCAAGACGGCTCCTGATATCCTTCCAATCATTCTCACCCGAGCCAGGGAACTTGACCTGGCCTCTTGGCCCTGCAGGCTCCCTTTTGGAAAACATAGCCCTGCCCCTTGCCTGGGCACATTCACCGCCCTTACTTTGGGACATGCTCCCAAACCCTGACACCCTGCAGTGTACCTGGGCCTTGAGCCCTCCTCCCCCTGTGCCACCAGCTCCCTGTTATCCCCTTCTGCCCCTGCCTAACCATGTTTCTTTTCATCAAATAGGCCCAGGTGCTAGCAATTGGTTCTTCATTACTGGGACAGTTCCTTGCTTGAGCCCCTGGCTGCCTTTCTCATGGACCCATTTCCTGTCCCTTGGTTTTAGGCCCCTTTTGTCAGACACCTCCTGTTCTTCCCCTCTGATCCTCTCATGCTGTGCTAACCTGGCACTGCCCAGAACCACTGCTCCCCCCACTTCTTCCTAGCCTATGCTGCTCGAATGGGTCTAGCAGCCCAACACTCCCCACCTCCACACACCAGGTACTTCCTCACAGTACCTGCTTTAGCCCCTTCTTTAGTCCAGTTCCCTCTCTGAGGATCTACTTACTTGGGGCAGAGGAGTGGTATTGACTGGTCTGTGCACCCTGAATGCTCCCTATGGGAAACACAGCTCTGCCACTCACCTGATTCCGCTTCACTGCCTGAAACTTGATGCCTGTCAGTTAACATGGACTTGCTTCAACCCAGCCCTGTGTGATCCCATCATTTCCCTTCCCTGCCCTCTGTCCTTGCATGCTGCCCCTACCACAACCCAGGTCTCAATAACCCTGACCACTTGCGCTCCAATCCCTGGGCTTGGGCATTCGACTGAGCCCCTGACCACATTCCTCATGGCCCTTGGCATAGGAAGGAAACTGTTCATATTGGGTCTGACCTGGGGGCCCCTTGCTTGGGCCCGCCAGTTGGCTCCCCTTTGGTGCCCCTTGGCTTCTCTTGGTCCTCATGCAGCCCCATCCTGCCTTTCCCCTCGTACTTTTTTCTGGCCCTCGTGGGTTTCCTGTTCCTTGGGTCCCTCATCACCACTGATCTGGTGGGAAACTTTCTGGGTGCCTGGCTTGTGTCCTGGATCTCACTCCTCAGCGCACCCACCATGAACCCCACCTTGCCTTCCCATTGCCCTCCTTCTGTCCCTCTTCCTTTCCCTGGCCTCCTTTGCACACACCATCACCATAGATTCTCATATAATCCAGGGTGCCTTATTGGAAACAATGACCTGCCCCTTGCCTGGGATCCTTGTTCTCCCTGGTTGTTTTGTCTGGCACTAGGAATCCTGAAACCTGGAGGTAGCCCTGGGCATGGAGCCTTACTGCCTCCTGCTGCATCCCCTGCCTTCACTCCCAAATCTTGTCCACTGTCCTGAGACCCCTGCCCAATCCCTGGCCCTTGGCTATCACTTCCCTGGCCTGGCTCCTCACTTGAACCTCTGGTGGCCCTCCTTGCTCACTGCTTTTCTGGGCATTGTCTAAGTGCCCCTCACTAGGGCCACTTCCCTGCTCCCCTTGCCTTCCCTGTACTGCAGTACCCCAGTGCAGCCCTGCCTTCATGGCCCTGGCCTTCTCTGCTCTCCCTTGGACTGGGTCCTCTTCTAGGTCCCTTGCTTGGGCTCCTTGCTGGGTTCCTGGGCCCCACCCCACCCCCACCCATCCTGTGACCCTTCAGGCTGTGCCTTCCTTTGGCCCTCTTGTGGCCCTCCTGTTGTTTCTGTTACTCCCAGTCCTAGGTTCCTGATGCCCTTCCCAGGATGATCACCAGGAACAGGGTACTTGACCTTGCCTCTTGGTCCTGCAGTCTCCTTTTGAAAAAATATAGCCCTGCCCCTTGTCTGGGCCCTTTAGACTCCCTCAGCCCTTGCCCTGCACCCAAACCTGATACCCTGCAGTGGACTTGCATCTTTTCTCTCTTTTCCACCCATCCCACTTACTACCATCCTGCTGCATCCCCAACCATGTTCCTTTTCATTCATCCAGGCCCAGGTGCTAGCACTTGGCTCTCCATTCTTGAGCCTGGCTCCTTGCTTGAGTCCCTGCCCAAATTTTTGAGGACATTGTCCGTGTCCTTTGGTTTCAGGCACCTTTTGCGAGCCCCCTCCTGTGCCTCCTCTCTGATCCCCTCATGTTGTGGTATCCTGGCACTGCCCGAACCCTTTGCTACTCCTGCTTTTTTCTAGCCTGGTCTCCTTGAATGGGTCCTGGCTGATTACCGAACCCAATTCCAACCTCCACATGCCAGGTATCCCCTAAGAGTGCCTTCTTTTGCCCTTTGTTTTGTACAAGTCCCTCTCTGAGGATCTACTCACCTGGGTCTGAGGAGCTGAATTGGCTGGTCTCTCCACCTTGAAAGTTTTCTATGGGAAACACTTCCCTGACCTCAGCTGTATCTTTTTCACCACCTGAAACTTGAGGCCTGGCAGTTAATATGTGACTTTCTCCAACCCAGCCCTGAGAGATCCCCTTCCTTCACTCCCTTGTCCTCTGGCCTTGCATGCTGCCCCTACCCCATCCCAGTCTTCCCTAACCCTTGGTGCTCATGTCCCCAGGCTTGTGTGCTCCCTTGAGCCCCTGATCACTTTTCTCATGTCCCTTCACATAGCGTAGAGTTTTTTTATTTATTTGTTTATTTTTTTATTATTGGTTGTTCAAAACATTACAAAGCTCTTGACATATCATATTTCATACATTTGATTCAAGTGGGTTATGAACTCCCATTTTTACCCCATATACAGATTGCAGAATCACACCGGTTACACATCCACATTTTTACATATTGCCATACTAGTGACTGTAGTATTCTGCTACCTTTCCTATCCTCTACTATTCCCCCTCCCCTCCCATCTTCTCTCTCTACCCCATCTACTGTAATTCATTTGTCTCCCTTGTTTTTTTTTCCCTTTCCCCTCACATCCTCTTATATGTAATTTTGTTTAACAGTGAGGGTCTCCTTCCATTTCCATGCAATTTCCAATCTCTCTCCCTTTCTGTCCCACCTCTCATCCCTGTTTAATGTTAGTCTTTATCTCATACTCTTCCTCCCTGCTCTGTTCTTAGTTGCCCTCCTTATAACAAAGAAGACATTTGGCATTTGTTTTTTAGGGATTGGCTAGCTTCACTTAGCATAATCTGTTCTAATGCCATCCAATTCCCTGCAAATGCCATGATTTTGTCATTTTTTAGTGCTGAGTAATACTCCATTGTGTATAAATGCCACATTTTTTTTGTATCCATTCATCTATTGAAGGGCATTTAGGTTGGTTCCATAGTCTAGCTATTGTGAATTGTGCTGCTATGAACATTGATGTAGCAGTATCCCTATATTACGCTCTTTTAAGGTCTTCAGGGAATAGTCTGAGAAGGGCAATAGCTGGGTCAAATGGTGGTTCCATTCCCAGCTTTCCCAGGAATCTCCATACTGCTTTCCAAATTGGCCACACCAATTTGCAGTCCCACCAGCAATATACAAGTGTACCCTTTTCCCCACATCCTCACCAGCACTGGTTGTTGTTTGACTTCATAATGGCTGCCAATCTTACTGTAGTGAGATGGTATCTTAGAGTGGTTTTGATTTGCATTTCTCTAACTGCTAGAGATGGTGAGCATTTTTTCATGTACTTGTTGATTAATTGTATGTCCTCCTCTGAGAAGTGTCTGTTCAGGTCCTTGGCCCATTTGTTGATTGGGTTATTTACTTTCTTATTGTTTAATTTTTTGAGTTCTTTGTATACTCTGGATATTAGGGCTCTATCTGAAGTGTGAGGAGTAAAAATTTGTTCCCAGGATGTAGGCTCCCTATTTACCTCTCTTATTGTTTCTCTTGCTGAGAAAAAAACTTTTTACTTTGAGTAAGTCCCATTTGTTGATTCTTGTTTTTAACTCTTGTGCTATGGGTGTCTTTTTAAGGAATTTGGAGCCCAACCCCACAATATGTAGATCGGAGCCAACTTTTTCTTCTATCAGACGCCGTGTCTCTGATTTGATATCAAGCTCCTTGATCCATTTTGAGTTAACTTTTGTGCATGGCAAGAGAAAGGGATTCAGTTTCACTTTGTTGCATATGGATTTCCAGTTTTCCCAGCACCATTT
>NW_026009566.1:0-3301 GCF_001458135.2 Marmota marmota marmota
AAGCTATAACTCCATGATCCTGACCCTAATAATTCCCCTAGCTCTAACCTAACCCTGCCCTAAACCTAATCCTTACAGTAGACCTAGCTAAACCCTAACCCCATCCCTTACCCTAAACCTAACCATAACCCTAAACATAACCATAATCTTAAACCTAACCATAACCCTTGCCCTAACCCTAGGCCTAACACTAACATTAAGCCTAGCACTAACCCCAATTTAGTCCTATCGTAACCCTAAGCCTAGCCTTAAGACTAACTCTAAATTTTGCCCTATCCCTATCCCTAGTTCTATCCTTAGCGCTAGCCACACCCTGGATCTAAACCTAACTCTAAATTTAAACCTAACTCTAAATGTAACCATAAATATAATCCAAAACCAAACCCTAACACTAGCCCTGACAATAATGCTAATCCTAAAACTTGCCTTACACCTATCCCTATCCTTAAAACAAAACAAAACCATATCCCTAACCCTAACCTTAACCTAAACCAAACCATAAATCTACACCTAGCCCTAACCCTAACTCTAAAAATAACCCTGACCCTGACACTGATCCTAACACTAATCCTAGCTCTAAACATCACCCTAACCATAAATTAACTCTAACATCAGACTTGGCCTTAACTCTAACCCTAAAACCAGCCCTAATCATAACCCTAGTTCATATATTATTCATTGTCATAACCCTAGCCCAAACCGTAATACAAATCCTACCCCTAATTCTAGTCCTAACCCTAGCTTAAACCCTAAACTTAACCCTAACATTAGCCCTAAACCTAACCCTAACCCTAGTCCTAACCCTAGCTCTAAACATATCCCTTACCCTAAGCCAAACCCTAAACCAAATGCTAACCCTAGTCCTAACCCTAATCCTTAGCCTAACTTAAACACTACCAGTATTGCTAGTCCTAACCCTATCCCTCATTCTAGTTCTAACCCTAACCCTGACACTTACTCTGATCCTAACAGTAACCCTAGGTCTAAACCTGACCCTAAACCTAAACCAAACCCTAACACTAGCCCTACTGGTAACCCTATACCTATACCTAACCTTAACACTAGATCTAGACCCAAAACTAATTCTAAATATAGCTATAATTCTAGCCCTAGCCCTAAACAAATCCTAGCTCTAGCCCTAACAATAACCCTTAACCTAAACTAAACACTTACCCTACCCCTAGACCTAACACTAGTCCTAATTCTGGCTCTAACCCTAACCCTAATCCTATCTGGAACACTGACCCTGACCCTAACATTAACCTATTTCTAAACCTGACCCTAACCCAAAACCTAGTCCTAACACTAGACCTAGCCATAACCCTAGCCCTAATACTAGCCCTAAACATAAGCCTAATGTTAACCCTATTTTAACCCTAATCTTAACCCTAACAGTAGCCCTAACACTAACCATAGTCCTAACCCTATCCCTAAACCTAACACAAAACCTAGCCATCATGCTAGGCCTAAACTTAGCCCTAGCATAACCCTAACCCTAACCCTAGCCCTAACACTAACCCTAACACTAACCCTTGCCTTAGACCTAACCCTAGCTCAAAGCCAAACCCTTACCCTAAACATTACCCTAGCCTATCCTAAACCATAACCCAAACCCTAGCTCTTATCCTAACCTTAATCCTAACTCGAACTTTAGTTCTAACCCTGTCATTTACACTAACCCTAACCCTAATTATAACCCTATCCCTATCACTAAACCTAACCCTAACCATAAACTTATCCCACGACCTAATCATATACCTAAACCTCAACATGGCCCTAACCCTAGTGGAAACATTAAGCCTTACACTAAACCTAATCCTAAGACTACCCCTAATCCATACCATAACCCTAAGCCTAACCCTAAATCTAACATTATCCATTACCCTATACCTAAACCTAACTGTAATGAAAACTCTAGCCATAACCTAAACTGTAAACAAAACCCTAACCATAAACATATCCCTAGACATAAATGTAAACCTAACACTCGCCCTAGCCCTAACTCCAGCTCAAACACTAACCCTTACCCTAACCTAACCATAACCCTAGCCCAAAAACCTAACACTTACCGTAAACCAAACCCTATCCCTATCCCTAAACCTACCTCTAATTTTAGACTTAATCCAAACCATGATCTAGCCCTAACCCTAGCTCTAAATCTATCCATTATACTAAACATAACCCTAATCTAATGCTAACCTTAATCCTATTGCTAAACCTACCCTATCCATTACTCTAAACTTTAACTGAAACCTAAGCCTAACCCTATCCATTACCCTAACCTTAAGCCTAAACCTAACACTAATTCAAGCCCTAACCCTAAACTTTGACCTAAACCAAATGCTAACCCTGACCATAACCCTAATAATACCCAGAACTCTAAACCTGACACTTACCCTAAACATCGTTCTGACTCTAGACCTAGCTGTAACCTAACCCTAAAATGATCCTTAATTATAACCCTAGACTTGACATTAGCCCTAGCCTTAGTTCTAGCCCTGCCCCTAACAGAAACCCTAGCCCTGAACCTAGCCTTAATCCTAACATAAACACTAACCCTAGCCCTCATCCTAATTCTAACCCTCTCCTTAGCTCTAAAGCTAGCTAAAACCCCACCCATTCCCCTAAAATTAATCCTAACCCCAATGCTAATCCTAAACCTAGCCCTACCAATAGGCCTAAGCCTAACACTAACTGTAGCCCTAATCCTAGACCTAATTTAGCTTTAATCCTAACCCTAACACTAAACTCTAGTCCTAAATATAAAACTAACTCTCATCCTAGCCATTTCCCTAGTTCTAACCCTATCCCTTACCATAACACTATCCCTAGCCCTAACTCTAACCCTAGATCAAACCCTAACTCTAAATCTAATCCTAACCCTAAGCCTAAACCTCACCCTAACACTATCCCTAACCCTTAAACTAATTCAAAATCTAGCCCTAAGCCTAACCCTAGCCCTAAAACAAAACTGAGCCATAGCCCTAACCCTAACCCTAACCCAGAGAAGTTAAGATGAAGTGAAACCTTAAAACACAAACTGTTCTTTTCAGTGAACCTTGAACTGAAAACGCCCAACCTGGGAAATATGATAATGCTAGGTAAAAGATGAATCCTGACCGGTATCAAAGAAATTTGAAAAAAAACTAAACGTATCCCAAGACCTAATCATATACCTAAACCTCAACATAATCTTAGAACATTAGTTCTAACCCTAGCCCTAACCCTAATCCTAAAACTAATCCTTTCCTGTTTATAGAGCTTGATCATAAAAGTCAAGAACTTGGGGTGCCTAGTGGGC
>NW_026009567.1:0-3300 GCF_001458135.2 Marmota marmota marmota
GTCTCCTGCAGGTCCAGTCAGAGTCTCCTACACAGTGATGGCAACAGTTATTTGAGTTGGTATATGCAGAGGCCAGGCCATTCTCCAAGTCTTCTGATCTATATGGCTTCCAACAGGGCCTCTGGGGTCCCAGACAAGTTCAGTGGCAGTGGGTCAGGGACAGATTTCACACTGAAAATCAGCAGGGTGGAGGCTGAGGATGTTGGAGTCTATTATTGCCAGGATGGTTTATACTTCCTCACACAGTGGTACAGCTCTAAACAAAAACCTCCCTGCTTGGGGTAGCCCAGCTGCCCATGTGCTAACTGTGTAGAAGTAAAATATACACCCTTTGTGAGAGGAACAGGCTGAGGACTCCGAAGAATAGTGCACATCCAATGCCTCTGGATAAGGCATGTCTCAGCTAGACTCATCACTGCTGCATTCCTGATATTTACCTAAGCAGCAGCAGAATGAAGAGGGTACCATTGTCCTTGGAACAGACAGGAACAGAAGACAAGAGATCTGACTTGTAGCTCATCCTAATTTTCTCAACCTGTGCACAGGCAGTGATTACATAAATCTATGGTCACATCCACACAGCTGAGGCTGAGAATGGCTCATGGCAATACAAAACTCATGCATTTTTTAATATGTTGTTTTTACTGTGGTTTTTGTTGGTCAGTTAATAGTATACCTGCAGCAGGAAAATATTTGGTATTATTTAGACAGTGTGTCCCTCTCCTTCCCAGCCTTTCTACTTCCACTATTTCTAGCTTATGCCCTTTTCCAGTATAGGGAAGATGCATCACTGAACATTACTGTTCTAAAGTAAGTATCTGAGAAAACTATTCAGTTTTTGTGGTTTTCAGATACCCAGATGGTATGGGAAATCTACTCAGAAAGAAAGGTCAAAGTGTTCAGTCATAGTATGTTACAATATACCCCATTCACAATAGCCTCAAAAAAATATCTGGGAATCAATCTAACAAAAGAGATGAAAGACCTATACAATGGAAACTACAGAACACTAAAGAAAGAAATTGAAGAAAACTTCAGAAAATGGAAAGTTCTCCCATGCTCCTGGATAGGCAGAATTAATATTGTCAAACTGACCATATTACCAAAAGTGTTATACAGATTTAATGCATTTGCTATTAAATTCCAATGACATTTTTCATGGAAACAGGAAAAGCAATCATTAAATTTATTTAGAAAAATAAGAGTCCCAGAAAAACTAAAGCAATTATTTGCAAGAAAAGTGAAGCAGAAGGCATCACAATACCAGACCTTAAACTATACTACACAGCTACAGTAACAAAAATAGCATGTTACTGGCACCAAAATACACTTGTAGAGCAATGGTAGAGAATAGAGGACATAGAGACAAACCCACATAATATGGTTATGTTATACTAGACAAAGGTGCCAAAAACATTTACTGGAGAAAAGATAGCCTATTCACCACATGGTGCTGGCCAAACTGGAAATCCATATGTAGCAAAATGAAATTGGACCTCTATCTCTCAACCTGCACAAAAATCAACTCAAAGTGGATCAAAGACTCAGGCATTTGAACAGAGTTCCTGCACCTAATAGAAGAAAAATAGGCCCAAATCTTCACTGTGTCATCCTAGGATCTGACTTCCTTAACAAGACTCCTAAAGTGCAAGAAGTAAAATCAAGAATTAATAAATGAGATTGATTCAAATTAAAAACCTTTTTAGCAAAGGAAATAATGAATAACGTGAAGAGAGAGCCTGCAGATTGGGAGAAAATCTTTACCATATGCACCTTGATAAAGCATAAATCTCTAGGATATATCAAGAACTCAAAAAACTTAATCCCCAAAAAACAATAAATGAGCTACAGAACTGAACAGACACTTCACAGGAGAAGAAATACAATTGATCAACAAATATATGAAAAAGAGTTCAACATCTCTAGCAATTAAGAGAAATGCAAATCAAAACTACTCTAAAATTTCATCTCACTCCAGTCAGAATGGCAATCATCAAGGATATAGGCAATAATAAATGTTGACGAGGATGTGGGGAGAAATGTTCACTCATACATTGCTGGTGGGACTGCAAATTGGTGCAACCACTATGGAAAGCAGTATGGATATTCCTCAGAAAACTTGAAGTGCAACCATCATTTGATTCAGCTATCCCACTCCTTGGTTTATACCCAAAAGACTTATAATCAGCATACTACAGTGACATAGCCACATCAATATTTATAGCAGCTCAATTGCAATAGCTAAACTATGGAACCAACCTAGGTGTCCTTCAACAGATGAATGGATAAAGAAAATGTGAAAAATGTGGTATATATACTTAATGGAATATTACTCAGCTTTAAAGAAGAGTGAATTTATGGTATTTGCCAGTAAATGGATAAAGTTGGAGAATATCATGCTAAACAAAATAAACCAATACCAAAAAAACCAAAGGCTGAATGTTTTCTCTAATATGCATATGCTAATTCTCAATAATGTGGGGGCACTAGAGAAGAATTGTGTTACCTTAGATTAGGCAGAGGGAAGTGAAGCGAGGGGAGTGGAGGGGATGTGGGAATAGGAAAGATAGTAGAATGAAACAGACATTATTACTTCATGTATATATGTGACTGCATGACCAATATGATTCTACAATATGTGTACTCAGAAAAATGAGAAATTATATCTCATCGGGCTGGGGATGTGGCTCAAGCGGTAGCACGCTCGCCTGGCATGCGTGCGGCCCGGGTTCGATCCCCAGCACCACATACAAACAAAGATGTTGTGTCCACCGATAACTAAAAAATAAATATTAAAAAAAAATTCTCTCTCTCTCTCTCTCTCCCTCTCTCTTTAAAAAAATTATATCTCATCTATGTATAATATATCAAAGTGCATAAATGCATTCTACTGTCATGTATAACTAATTAAAACAAATTAATTAATACAAAAATTATCAAAAAGAAAAAAAGGGCATTATCTGAATTCCAATGTTGGATTATGAAAAGTTAGAGAGGATAAAAATAATAACAGTAATACAAACATTGATTCCTCCCCCAATAAAAAATAAGAATCTGAAGATTTGGGGAAGAGTGTAATAAAAGAAGACATGAAGGGTACATAGGAGTAGTCAGCTCTTGACACAACACCACACTTCTGGCTCACATGCTGGGCAAGGAATGCTGATGGGGTTCAGCTAGATCTTTGAACCACCTGGTCATAAACTGAGATGTATATCTTAGCAAGAATCACAGACTTGAAGAACCACTGCCTGGATTTTTCAGGTTAGGTCCTCATGTGATTTCAAACTTATGAGGAAG
>NW_026009568.1:0-3300 GCF_001458135.2 Marmota marmota marmota
GGGAAAAAAAAACAAGGGAGAGAATTAAACAACAGAAGATGGGGTAGAGAGGGAAGATGAGAGGAAGGGGAGGGGGGATAGTAGGGGATAGGAAAGGTAGCAGAATACAACAGTCATTAATATGGTATTATGTAAAAATGTGGATGTGTAACCGATGTGATTCTGCAATCTGTATTTGGGGTAAAAAATGGGAGTTCATAACCCACTTGAATCAAATGTATGGAAGATGATATGTCATGAGCTTTGTAATGTTTTGAACAACCAATTAAAAAAAAAAACAGAAAAAGCCAATGCATAGATAGAAACGTAAAAATATTCTGAAATATTACATTATATGGAAATGAGATTCAAAAAACACTATGTTTGAATATATAACATAGTGAAATTATAAAATTCTGGATCAAACTATAGAGAAAGAACATATGAAAGCCTGGGAGCTGAGTGTTTATGCAATACTGCCTACATGGTTAAGTAGAGATTTATTCTACTTATATAAGCACCATGGATCATTTGTTGTTGTTGTTGTCATTCAGCTATTTTGTGCAAAATAAGAGATTGGAAATGATGACCAGTTTCTACTTTCCAAGGTAACTTTAAGATTCGCATAGGAGATATTCATTGAACTTGGAATATGACCGCCACTTCTGTGATTAATTTGATTCAATTAACATGTCAGATTCTTTAGGAAATGAATCTACATTTATGTTATTTGCTTATTTTCTAGTAATTGTTAGTAATTACAATTTAGCAATAATTCATTCACACATTGTCAAGATTTCACGAATGGCTACTCCGTAATAAGCACTACACAGCACTTAAAAGAACAAAACCAAAGAAGTTTGACTTCATAACTATGTCCTCTAGTATTCTACAATACCCCAAACAGACTCCTTTTTGAAACAGTCTTTGTTGAAAATCTGGGGATAATTAAGAATTGTAGAATATGAAGAATTTTCAGAAAAAGAATGATGAGAATTTTTCAGATCTTAATCTTACTTGTCTCCCAATGTCTGTCTTCCTCTTTTGCTCCTTAATTTTTTCACAGTATGATTTTTTATTCTTGCTCCTTTTACAAATATTCTACATCCTCTGAACAGGGCTTTCCTTTCATGACCATGATAATTTTTAAGAATATATTTCAGTGACTTTGTAGAATGACCTTGATTTGGATTTGGCTTTTGTGTCCTCATCATTACATTCTGGTTATACATTTTTTAGACAGAATCTTACAGGTGAGACTGCAATTTTCTCAGTGCATACTATCAGTAGGCATATGGTGCCCTTCTTTCTCATAACTAGGGACCGACGTTGAGATGATCTTCATAGGGCTATTATTCATCATGAATTAATGGACCAGTGTTTGTACTTAATAAAAGTTGGGACTTCTGGCATGTCAAGACCTTAGAAATTGTCACTGATTCTCAAACAGGAAAAAATATAAACAAACTGAAAATCAACAACTTTTCTTAGATCCGTATGCTCACAGGTTTTACATCTTTCATAAAATTTAACACAAATGAAATCATACACCTAAATATAAGTTGCAAAACTATAAAACTCCTGAAAGATAATATAAGATAAAATCTAGATAATCCTAGTTTTTGCGATGAGTTTTTTAAACACATGGATAAAATAATTCTCAGACTGGGAGAAAATGCCTGCAAAACACATATCTGATATCCAAAATAAAGAAGCTTAAAGCTCTAAAATAAGAAAACAAACAATCTAATTTAGAAATTGATGAAAGATCTTATCTTCATGCATATTTTGTATGCATGGAAGCTTACAAAAAGATGCTGTATGTCATTGGGGAATTATGAATTGAAACAAATCCCAAAACCTGATAATAACTAAGACTGTAGCAAATGGAGCCAAGACAATGCCATTCATCATAGTGTGAATGCAAAGTGGTGCTTGGGAAGAGAGTAATTTGGGAGCTTCTGACCAAACAGTCTTATCACATTAGTCTATGTTCATGCTACTAAATATTTACCCCAGTGAGGTGGAAACTCACAAAAACCTGCACATGTATGTTTATAGCAGTTTTATTCTCTTAAAAAAATTTTTAGATTTTAATGGATCTTTATTTTATGCGATTTCATTTACATGCGGTGCTGAGGATAGAACCCAGTGCCTCACACATGCTAGGCATGCACTTTACCACTGAACCACAGCCTCAGCCCTCAAGCAGTTTTAGTCTCAATCACCAAAAACTGGGAGCAAAATGTTCTTCCATAGGTGGATGGATAAACAAATTGTGGCACATCTATTATATGGAATACTATTTAGGAAGACAGAGAAATGAGCCAATCATGAAAAGAGATGGAGGAAACCTGAAAGCATGTTACTAAGTAAAAAGAAGCCAGTCAGAAAAGGTTGATCACTATATGATTGTAACTATGGGGCATTCTGAGGAAAAGCAAAACAAAACTGTGGAGTAGTGAAATGTCCAGTGGTGGTCAGGGATGTTTAATATAGAAATGAATGAATGATTACACCCATAGCACAAAAGTTAATAACTAGAATCAACAAATGGGACTTACTCAAACTAAAAAGTTTTTTCTCAGCAAAAGAAACAATAAGAGAGGTAAATAGAGAGCCTACATCCTGGGAACAAATCTTTACTCCTCACACTTCAGATAGAGCCCTAATATCCAGAGTATACAAAGAACTCCAAAAATTAGACAATAAGATAACAAACAACCCAATCAACAAATGGGCCAAGGACCTGAACAGACACTTCTCAGAGGAGGACATACAGTCAATCAACAAGTACATGAAAAAATGCTCAACATCTCTAGCTGTCAGAGAAATGCAAATCAAAACCACCCTAAGATACCATCTCACTCCAGTTAGATTGGCAGCCATTATGAAGTCAAACAACAACAAGTGCTGGCGAGGATGTGGGGAAAAGGGTACACTTGTACATTGCTGGTGGGACTGCAAATTGGTGCAGCCAATTTGGAAAGCAGTATGGAGATTTCTTGGAAAGCTGGGAATGGAGCCACCATTTGACCCAGCTATTCCCCTTCTCGGTCTATTCCCTAAAGACCTAAAAAGAGCATGCTACAGGGACACTGCTACATCCATGTTCATAGCAGCACAATTCACAATAGCAAGACTGTGGAACCAACCTAGATGCCCTTCAATAGATGAATGGATTAAAAAACCGTGGCATTTATACACAATGGAGTATTACTCTGCATTAAAAAATGACAAAATCATAGAATTTACAGGGAAATGGATGGCATTAGAGCAGATTATGCTAAGTGAAGCTAGCCAATCCCTAAAAAACAAATG
>NW_026009569.1:0-3300 GCF_001458135.2 Marmota marmota marmota
GCCCCCAATTCAGCAACCTGATAAAGAAGGAAGGAAATAGTTCTTTTCTTCTCTCAGGAGAGTATTTAAGCCTTTGGATTCCTAGGGCCTGCATTTTTCTTCTCTACACAGGGTCATCCACTTTAGTGATACTGCCAGCCTGGTATGAAACTTTGGGGAACAAAAATCATTAAAAGGTTTGTTTGACCAGTTGGGATTTTTTAAAAAGCAATTAGAATAATTAAGTTAAATTTTCTTAAAAGGGAGAAGAAGGAACCAATCTGGGTTTATAGTATGGAATGGAGAAAAATTATGTAATGTGTATATTATCTCCTAGGAGTGAAAGGTTTTATCCTTGCCCCCAAGAGTAGGGTCTCTTGGGAAGTAAAGGCTGAACCCACTTAGAAGCTACAAGTTTGAGTGTCAGGAGCCTGAGGAATAATGCCTAATAGGGCAGAGCTGTGGCTATAGGGGCAGGAAGCCCATCAGGAAATAGAGTTTGCTGACTTAGGTCACAGAGGGCACAAGAGCTTGGACAGATGGTGGAAGGTAAGTGTTCATAGTTACATGGGTGGCCTCCAAAAGCAAGTGGCAGCCACAGACTGAGGCTTTTCCCTGGTTGAGAACTGGAAGACAGGAAGGTCAGTTTTACCTGTTTGCCTACATATCAACCTATCTTTGCAGTTGTAGAGAGAGTGCAGAGTCCAAATGACTGGTATCAATCTTCCTGCCAATATTAGTGGGAGGAGTCTAAAGTTACTTCTAATTAATTTGAAGAAAATTAAAGTATGTAATATGGGGCTGGGATTGTGGCTTAGCAGTAGAGGGCTCACCTAGCACATGTGAGGTGCTGGGTTCAATCCTCAGCATCACATAAAAATAAATAAATAATATAAAGGTATTGTGTCTAATTACAACTAAAAAAATAATAAATTATGTAATATAACATGGACCTGTATGTCCCATGGCAATCCATAACTCATATACTTATGATCTTGATTTCTGCAGTCATATCTACCAGAACTCCAAGGTTAGGAGGTTCTTATACAAATCTACAGTGATTTTCATCTAATAAGTCATTTGCACGCAAGAAAAACACTTCAGTTTCTAGTTTAACATTCAGTCTGGGAATTCCAAGTTGTCTGTAATAATTCTTAAGCTTTAATGCCTTTAAATTATTGTTGATAACCTTATTTTCCCTCTTTTCTGTATGGAACAGTATTGGGTGAATGTATGCTTGGCTGTGTCACTATTTCCACTGCAAGGCATAATTTCCACTAATAATGTGTGCTGTGGGGGTGTTTGAGGAAGTGTTCTTCCAAGCTTTACATTTAACTGAAAAAAATAAATGCCGGAAGGCCAGCTTTTGTTTTAGACCAGCTGTTTAGTTTAAGATTAAATTACTTTTAATTTCCTTGTTGAATATGTGCGAATTACATTTTGGATGTGTGAACAGTGGCGTGTAGGTAAAGTTTTTGATAGCATCCTTCTGCAGAGTTTCTCTTCGTCTTTATTCCTCCCCTGCTCTCTGACAATTAAATAAATAAATCTATGCATTGTTGATTATAAAGGGGTTTAAACTGGAGTCTATAATGAAGAGCAGGGTATAGCTGGATTAAATTTGTTTTTCTCTCTTTCTCTTCCATAAGCCTATAGGGTTGGGGAGCACATTGCTGGTTATCTCTATACCGCTACTCTGTCCCTATAATGATCTAAAAAGAAAAAAAAACGTTGATTGGGCAAAATTTATGAAATCAGCAAGGACTTTAAGAAACATAAGAAGAATTTTGTTGGACTGTGTAAAGGTGTTTTCCTTCCAATTGAGAGCATGAAACAAAGAATAATTATAATCTTACCTGCCTGTAGATAGTGACACTTAATGAGGTCCTCAGACCCCATAACAATTGCATTCTCCAAGATAATCTTTAGTAATCTTTGGAAGCACCAGAAACCTCACTGCTTTTCAAATTCGATTTGCTGTTATTTTCTCCCCTTGCCTGTTTCAGGCCTGAAGGTGGGAACAGTGCCTTGTCAATTAGTCTTGGCATGCTTCAGACCCCTAGCTTGGTTATCTTACCCTTTCTCTCACCTGTGTGAACAGTCTCTTTATTAATTTATCCTCAAAATCTCATTTGAAATTGTCTTCTGTTTCCTCCCAAGACACTGAATGCTAAAATACTAAACTTTTTCTCCAAAGACTTGGTTGATGGGTTTGTAATATTGACCTTTGGATCTACTCTGAGTTTATAGCTCTTTTCACATAGCTTCCTGGATGGTAAGTGGTAATTTTATAAAAATTATTTAGCATCAATTGGAGTCCCATTTCCAAGAATAAGTGTTAATGTGTTGAGCTGGATTATCCTGAGTTTGAAGAGAATAAAAAGAATGTAGACTATCAAAATTCACCTAACTAAATTGGCACCTTGTCCTTGGTTCATTTTGAAAGATACCCAGGCAGCAAGTTTAATCCTAATTAATTGTTCTGGGTCAAATTAGGATCTAGACTTAGGCCTGAGAGAAATCCAATAAGAAATAGTGGTCCATTTTAGGAACTGTTGATGAGCAAAGATTCCATCTCTGTTTGATTATAGGTCAGACACATACTGGGTAGTCCATTAAAGCACCAGACTGATTCTAATTGCTGTCTAGGGCTTTTCAAGAAACCTGTACCCTTAATATCAGGCCTCAGAGTTTTGTGAATTGTCACACACGGCAGATTTGGCACCAAATAGCCAAGAGAGGTAGGAAGAGTGAAGGTTGGCATCCTACTCTATAATATTGCTTTTCTCTTTATTTTATGGATTAATTCGAAATAAAAACAGGGGGTAGATGGTTGGTCAAGCTTTGTTCATGTTATATTAATGTTTTGAGTAGTCTTGTCTTTTTTCTTAATATGAAGGATAGGAAGGGAAAGAATTAAGGGCCACATCATTTCATATTTGGCAAGGAATGAAGGCAGAACACATTTGAGGACTTTCTCATAATCCTTGAGAATATTGGTTATCTCAAGGAAGTCTCAGAGAAATAAGAATTTTAAATAAAATTCAGATAGATATATATGGAGAGACTTTGAATCCTTTATATTTTTATTTGTTCGGAAATAATACCCTGGATTCACTACTAACCAATATTTATCAAAAGTTCATAGAGCATGTTGTGAAGCTGTGTGGTCAAGCTACACTTCTAGATGCCATAAAATATATTCATGTTTTGTCAGACAAGAAAGAGCTGCTGCTTCACTAAATCATTTCAGTATCTGTCTCTCCCCAAAAGCTTTTACTCAACTAGAGTTTTTTTTTTTTTTTTTTTTTTTTTTTTTTT
>NW_026009570.1:0-3300 GCF_001458135.2 Marmota marmota marmota
TAACCTAACCTTTACAATATACCTAACCATAAACTTAACCCTAAAACTATCCCTAACCATAACTCTAGACCTGACCTTAGCCCTACTCCTAAAGCTATACCTAATCCTAACAAAAACCATAGCCCTAATCCTAGCCATAAAGCTAGCCCTAAACTGAGCTGTAACCCTATCCATTACCCTAATCCTAATCCTAACCCTAATGCTAAACCTATGGTACATTGACCATTACCCCAACACAAACCCTAGCTTTAAAACTTATCCCAACATAAACATAACCCTAGCACTAGACCTAGTCATATTACTAACTCTGAAACTAGCCATAACCATAGGCCAAAACCTACCTCTAACTCTATCCATGACCCTAACCCTAAACCTAACCCTAATGCTAACCCTATCCGTAATCCTCAAACTGACTCTAACACTAATCCTCATCATAGTCCAAACTCTACCTCATTCCCTAACCCTTAAATTTAACCTAACCCTAACACTAGGGCTAGTGTTAGGGTGAGGTTTAGGTTTAAGGTTAGGGTTAGATTTAGTGTTAGGGTTAGATCTAGGTTTACTGCTAGGCCTAAGTTTAGGGCTAGGGTTGGTCTAGGGTTAGGGCTATGTTTTGGGTTTTAGAAAGGGCTAATTTTAGAACTAGGGATAGGTCTAGGATGAGAGTTAGAGTTAGTCTTAGGGCTAGGGATATGGTTAGGTTTAGGATTCAGGCTAAATTAGGGATAAGATTAGAGCTAGGGTTAGTGTTAAGGCTAGGCCTTGGTTTAGAACTAGAGTTAGGATTAGGGGTAGGGTATGGTATGATGTTATAACTATGTTTAGGCCTAGGGTGAAGGTTCAATTTAGGGTTAGAGCTAGTGTTTGGGTTAGGGTTAGGATTAAGGCTAAGTTTATGGCTAGGATTAGGGCTATGGTTTTTGTTAGGATTAGGTATAGCTTTAGGAGTAGGGCTAAGGTCAGGTCTAGAGTTATGGTTAGGGATAGTTTTAGGGTTAAGTTTATGGTTAGGTATATTGTAAAGGTTAGGTTAAGGGTTAGGTTCAGTTTTAGATAGGGGTATTATTAGGGTCTGGAAAAGGTTTAGGGTTTGTTTAGGTTAAAGTTTATATTTAGAGCTCAAATTAGCATTAGGGGTAGGTTTAGTGTTAGGGTAATTGGTACGGTTAGGTTTACGGTTCAGGTTAGGTTTAGGTAATAGTGTTAGAGTTATGGATAAGGTTAGGTTATCCTAGGGTTAGCATTAGGGTTAAGTTTAGTCTTAATGTAATGGATAGGATTAGAACTAGTGTTAGGGCTAGGGTTATGGGTAGGATTAAGGCTAGGGTTAGGATTAGGTTTATGGTAAGAGTTAGGGTTAGGTTTAAAGCTAGGGTTAGGGCTCAGATTAGGGCTAGGTTTCAGATTAGGTTATGGCTAAAGTAGGGCTTTGGCTAATGTAAGAACTAGCATTATGATTAGGGCTAGATTTAGGGTTAGGATTAGAGCTAGGTCTAGTTTTAGGATTAGGTTTAGTTTTAGGGTGATGATTTGAGATAGGGTAAGTGATAGGGTCAGAATTAGGGTCAGTGTCAGTTTTAGGGTTAGGGATAACATTCGAATTAGAGCTAGGGTTAAGGGTAGGTGTAGGGTTAGGTTTTGCATTAAGGTTAGAACACGATTTAGGGCTAGGGCTAATGTCAGGTATACAGTTACAGTTAGGTTAGGATTAGCCTTAGGGCTATGGTTCAGTTTTGTTTTAGGTGTAGGGCTTGGGATAGGGCTAGTTTGGGGATTAATGATAGTGTTAGGGCTAGTGGTAGGGTGAGGTTTAGGCTTAGGGTAAGGGTTAGATTTAGAATTATGGTTAGATCTAGGGTTAGGGCTAAGGTTGGGGCTAGTACTAGGGTTACAGTAACAGATAAGGTTAGTACTAGAAATAGGTCTAGTTCGAGAGTTAGAGTTAATCTTAGGGATAGTGTTAGAGTAAGGGTTACATTTAGCGATAAATTAGGGCTAGGATTAGAGCTAGGGTTACTGTTATGTTTAGGGCTAGGGTTAGGGTTAGTGATAGTGTTACGGTTAGGGTTAGGGTTCGGGAAATGGATGTGGTTATACCTAGGTTCAGAATGAGGGCGAGGGTTGAAATTAGGGATTGGGCTAGGGTTAGGGTTCAGATTAGGATTAAGGCTAGTTTTAGGGCTAGGATGAGGGCTACGGTGTGTGTTAGGTTTAGGGCAAGAATTAGGTGATTGCTAATGTCAGGTCTATGGTTTGGTTATGGATAGTGTTATGGTTAGTTTTATATCTAGGTCTAGTGTAAGGGTTAGGTTTATTTTAAGGATCAGGTTTAGAGTTAGGTGTATTATTAGAGTCAGTGTCTTGTTCAGAGATTGGTTTGGGTTATGGTTTAGGTTTAGTGCTCGATTTAGCATTAGTGTTAATGTTAGGATTAGGGTTAGAGTAATTGATAGGGTTAGGTTTAATGTTCAGGTTAGGTTTAGGTAATGGATAGGGTTAGTGTTAGTGATAGGTTTAAGTTTAGGCCTAAGGTTAGCATTTGGGTTAGGCTTATGTTTAGGGTAATGGATAGGTTTAGGGCTAAGGTTATGTTTAGGATTAGTTCTATGGTTAAGGTTAGGGTTAGGGTTAGGCTTAGGGTTAGTGTTAGGGTTATATTTTGGGTAAGTGTTAGGGTTTGACCTATGGTTAGGGCTAGGGTGAGGGTTAGGTTTAGTGTCAGGTCTAGGTTTAGAACGAGGGTTAAGTTTAGCGGTAGGATTAGCATTAGGTTTAGGTTTATGTTAAGGGTAATGTATAGATTTAGAGGTAGGATTTGGTCTTGGTTATGTTTAGGATTAGGGCTAGGATTAGCATTAGGATTAGGGTTAGGGCTAGGGTTATGTTTATGTTAAGGGTTAGTGTTTGACTTAGGGTTAAGGCTAGGGCAAGGATTAGGGTTAGGGTTAGGTCTAGGGTTAGGGTTAGGGTTAGGGTTTTGGCTAGGGTTAGGGCTAGGATTAGGGCTAGGTTTTGTGTGAGGTTTAGGGCTCACATTAGGGCTATGGTTAGGGTTATGGCTAGGTCTAGTGTTAGGGTTATGGCTAGATTTGGTGTTAGCATAAAGTTTACAGCTATGTTTGTGTTAGGGTAAGGGTCATTGTTCGGGTTAGGGCTAGGTTTAAGGTTAGGGCCAGAATTAAGGCTAGGCTTAGGTCTAGAAGTAGGGTTAGTATTTGAGTTAGTTTAACGGTTATTGTTAGGCCTATGGCTAGTTTTTTTTTTTTTTTTTTTTTTTTTTTTTTTTTTTTTTTTTTTTTT
>NW_026009571.1:0-3300 GCF_001458135.2 Marmota marmota marmota
GAGTCCAGGTCATGGCCAAGTCACCCTGTGTCCACCATCCAGGAGCAGCAGGAGAAGGGAGATGTCCTCCAGTGAGGGAGAATGTCCAGGGACAGCAGCCTAGGCCTCGCTGGAAGTGGCCTCTCCATGGAGTCCAGGCATGCAGAGAGCTCCTGGATGGGGATGCTCAGTTCCCTCCTTGGAGCACTGTCACTGCATAGAGTGGGAGGAGCACCAGCCTGAAGCCAGCTCATCTCTGCACTTACACTTACTAGGTTGTATGAACTTCAGTAAGGCCTCACTGAGCCTCAGATTACCCCCTTGGATTTGGGGATCCTAGCTCACCAAGTTGTGTGGTTATAAGGTGGAGGCACATGGACATGGAGGAGCCTGGCCTACAGTACTCTGCAGCCTGGGGCCTTGTCTGCTCCTACCTCCTTTTGGAGTTCATGGTGATGATCAAGGCAGAGTCATTGCCATCCACCTCATTCTCCATCCCCATGTCCTTGTCCCATGAGGTTCCCTGATATGCAGCCCAGATATGAAACACCCCCAGGATGATCATAAACACCAGGAAGTAGATGCAAACAACAATCACCATGGTGGCAGGATTCAGGATGACTGTCAAGGGAGAAAAAAGTACAAACAGGGCTGCAGAGAGGTCACCCAGATTGAGGCATCCCACCTGTCATTGGCTATCCTTGGTTGGCACACTCCACCTGAACCTCAGAGACTAGAAAGCGCCAGGAAGAGCTTTGCGTGGTCACAAATTGCTCCGTCACTGTGGCTGTGGGCAGGCAATCATTTCCTTGTGTGTGATGGGGAGTGGGAACGGTGCTTCCGTGCTCCCAGCCAGGTGCGGCAGGGATATCTGCCTAAGCTCTGTGTGATGCTTAGTGTTTGCACCTAGGTGCCTCCCAAGTCCTTCCTGTAAATGATTGAGGACTGAGCAGGTTGTGGCCTGACAGGTAAACAAAAAAGCATTGCTTAGGGTGAAGAAACTGTGCTTGGGCAGCCATGTGGCTGGCATGTTCCACAGGATTGGCAGCATGGATCATGTTCACCTGCAGTGGACAGGATGAAAGGATCACTAGGGATGAGCATCCTGACTATTTCCAAGAGGAGAAATGGGCAGCAGCAGCTGTGAACAATGCTAGTCTGAGTAGCCCCTGGGCCCTGCTGTAAGAAAATGGTGCATGTGTCAGTGACCAGAAAAAAACAAACAAACAAAAACAAAACAAAAAAACACTTGTAAGAAGTTAGAAACCATTGTAAATCTGATGTTGTTCCATGTCCAAGAAACAGCACTTTTCTATTTTTTTATTTTTTATATTTTGAGAGAGAGAGAGAGAGAGAGAGAGAGAATTTTAATATTTATTTTTTAGTTTTCCGCGGACACAACATCTTTGTTTGTATGTGGTGCTAAGGATCGAACCCGGGCCGCACGCATGCCAGGCGAGCACGCTACCATTTGAGCCACATCCCCAGTTCAGCACTTTTCTAATAACAACAAACAAACAAACAAAAACCAAACAAATAAAACCACTTGTAAGCACTTAGAAACCACTGTAAATCTGATGTTGTTCCATGTCCAAGAAATAGCACTTTTCTCATAATTCCTTTATAGTTAATTTTATAAAATAATCTATCCATGAGAGCAGAGTGGCAAAGCAACCTTAGGTCCTAGTCACTTGGGAAGTGGATGGTTTAGACGTTTCCCCTTCCTTACCGCAAAACCTAGAAACTGGAAAGATGACACAATTCAAAATCTTTTATTTCCTTTTATTGTACAGATGGTCAGTTGCTAATAACAACCCTGGATCCAATTCCCCAGACCACAAAGCCCTTGAGCAACGACAAAGCCACAGAAGATGCTGATGAAGGCTTCAGAGCAGGGTGGTGCTCTCCCTGCTGTGGTCTGACAGTGACCACTGCAAGCTGGGGCAGTGTTAGCCCTGTGTGCAGTGGGTCAATGAATCAGTCCAAGGACCCAACTTCATTGCCAACAGAGCCAGTGACCTGACACCACTACAAGGATCCTTTAGTTAACCAGCTGCTGTTCTTTATAGAAGAGTGTCCTTGTGTCTTATGTGTGAAAACTTTAGCAATAACCTTGTTCCTTCCTGCGGCATTCCCTGACACTTGCTCTCTATCACCTCCCTCCAGGGTTCCTCAGGCTCTCAGAATGCAGCAGATGGTGGAATGGAGCAGCAGCCCAACCTGTCAGTACAGACTGCACAGGTCTAACCACAGCAGGCCAGGCTGAAGAAGGCCACCACTCCTGGGGTAAGCCTCATTTGCCATGATGAGTGTGCTAATGTGTGTCTACAAACATCAGGGCCAAGAGACAGGGCCCTCTGTCACCACCACAGCTGGCTCTTCTGGGTAGGAGCCCTATACACACCTCCTCCTTAAGTTCATTGCTGAGGTAGCAGCCATTTAGCTCAGAACAGATGAGAATGAACTACCAGGTGGTCAGTTGAACTACCAGTTGGTCAATGAACTGCCAGGTATGTCAGTTCCAGTAGCACAGGAGTTACAAAAGCTTTTGGTAGCTGGCCATGGTGCCACACCTGCAGGGTTAAGAAGAGTACCAGGTGGCTCAAGTTAGGAAGCTGGGTGGGGCCAGAGCCAGGGCCCCAGTGGCTAAAGATAGGCACCTGGGTTGCTGAGCCACCAGGCCAAATGCATGTGGTTTTCCAATTGAGGAAACAGCATGCTTGGCGTTGTAGGGGCATATGCTAGTCCTTTATATGTTAGTGCCACATGTCCCCTTCTTGTTCAGAAGGGGGACACTCTGCAACAATGCTGACTCTCCACAAGTTTGCAGATGTTGGGAGCCACGTGGCCTCCAGCTGGCTCTGGCCTCTCACCTGTGAAAAACATGCTCAGGTCAGAGGGGTTCACTTCAATGTCCATCTGCTGCAGGTGAGCTGTGTCCACCTCCAGGTTCTCCTACTCTGGGTTTGGTTCCTCTCACTCCTCCATATGCAACCGCCTCAGATAGCAGGGACTCTTGAACTGCAGAAATGGCCCAACCAGATGTCATTGAGCCTGTGGGGCCCACCAAAGCTGGTCATACCTAATGGACACCCAACTCAGGCTCAGGCTCACAAACCCCTTTTCAGGAAAGCAAGAGAGTTAAGGGAGAGTCAAGTTCAAGAACTGGGTGCTACTGAGAGTGTAGCTCAGTGGTAGAGCATGTCCTTAGCACACACACGGCCCTGGGTTTGATCCCAGTGTGAAATATACAAAGCAAACAAACAAATGAGAGCACTGCACAAATCCTGGGCAACAACAGCAGGAACACTGTCCTCCTAT
>NW_026009572.1:0-3300 GCF_001458135.2 Marmota marmota marmota
GCCGCCACTCTTCGGTAACATACGTATGTAGATTTAGTTGGCACGTAGAGGGGGCAGAACAGGACAAAAGGCAGGATATATACATATGCAGATTGAGTTAGCAAGGGCTAGAGAGGCCTGAAGAAGGGATGATCTCCATTCTTACTTCCTGGAGTTTCCCAGGTGGGATGGGGCTGTAGTCCCCCAGCCTTTACTCTCAGCATGAGGTACTATTCTCAGGGAAGGGCTCAAACTGGAGTGTGTTTACTAAGCAAGGCTCAAGCTGAATATTGTAAAATAGTGTACTGTGGTGGGGGTAGAAATTTTAAAACAAGCATGAAATATGCATCATACATTTCATTTCATCCAAAACTTCAAATACTGAACATTTGCAATTTTCTCCACTCAGAAAGGAGCTTATAAGTCATGCATGTGACTGAAGACAGGATGCAGGTCAGTAAGCTTTCAAAAAAAAAATTAATTTGTGAAGGTAGCTAGCTATTCTCAAACCCCCTGCAGGATTTCAATGATTTTTTGAAGACAGTTTCAACTCAGTGTGCTTTTGCGACTTATTCTATGTTTGGCAAATAAGTTTTGAACTTTGTGTGCTTTGAGAGTGGAAAAAGATATGTCAACTTCAGCTAATGGAAGTTGCCCATCACCAGAGAACAATACACACAGAGACACATAATACAATGTTCATGCAAACATATAATTTTATGAGTAATATATAAAATAATATATTGTACAAATAAAATTTATTTTATATAAATATACAGCCAACAAATATATACAAGGTCTTTTTAACGATGGTATCCTTTAGGGAGGATTTACGTGTGGTGTCATTTTGGAGCTCAGTCTGACATGGGAAGTAGGCAAATTAATGCACCTATGAGGTAGGTTAGTACAGGTTCAAATATACTAAATTATTTTAAATATCTAAAACCACCTTTCTGCTAAATGACTGAACTTATAAATATTTAGACAGTGGAGTGAGGAAATATTTCACATAGAGAACATACCATGTGAGTAATATATATTTATTTAAGCTGAGACTTACATGTGTGGAAGCACTTTAATAGTCAAATGCACATTCTTTGTCCCTTCTGTTGTTAAGTATTTGAAAAAACTAAGGAGTGTAGAGAATGACTGCCATAAATTATAATCTTCTAGAATATTCTGATATATCAGCCTGGGAGCATTACAAAAAATAGTTAATTATGGTGAAAATAGGAAAACTCTTTGCAAACCTTGGAAATATGACAAAAAAATTAAACAGGCAAATTAAAAGAACAAAGTGAATAAAATTCTACTGACCTAAGAGAGGTGAAAGATTAGAGAAGAATTATATCCAGTCAAAATATGAGGGAGGAGAAAGCCTGGCGCCAGCCCAGCCCAGACCGGAGGAGGAAGCCAACCCCACCCCGCATGCTAGTCCGGAGAAAGCCCATCAACCCTTAAAACCCATCAAAGGGGGCGTGGCTACCAGCACGGTTCTGCAGCTGATCAAGATATGGTATGCCTTTTATGAAACTAATGACTATATTTTTAAATAATAATTGAAACCAATATCTGTAGTCTTAGAATCTAACTATAAATGTATTAATAATGAAAACTTGTGCTTAGATGATGTACTGTTGATATTGGGAACTGTTAACATTGTCTTTATCTGCAAAAGAGGGATTTTGGAGCTATAGAAGAACAATATAAATATATAAGGAGACAACCATTAACACAACAATTTCACAAAGCTAGAAAGAAACATAAGCAGTATGAAAAGACAAGGAAAGAAAGGACCACAAACAATGCAGGTCAATTCAACATTAGATGAGGTAATATCTGTAGCTGATGGAATGTCAGATAAAGAGTTCAGGATATACATGCTTCAGATGATCTGGAGTCTCAAGGAAGACATTATTCAGCAAATTCAGACAATGAAAGATCACTTCGACAATGAATTACATAAACAAATCCAAGAAGCAAAAGATCAACTCTTTAGGAAGATAGAGGATATAAAAAAAACAAACAGAAATCCTGGAAATGCAGGAAACAATAAACCAAATTAAAAACTCAAATGAGAGTATTACCAACACTTAGAAGATAGAACTTCAGACAACGAAGACAAAGTTTTTCAACTTGAAAAGAACATAGACAGCTCAGCGAGAATGTTAAGAAATCATGAGCAGAACATCCAAGAATTATGGGATAACATAAAAAAACCAAACTTAAGAGTTATTGGGATACAAGAGGGTATAGAGGTCCAAACCAAAGGAATGAGCAATCTATTCAATGAAATAATGCTAGAAAACTTCCCAGACTTAAAGAATGAAAAAGAAATCCAAATATTAGAAGCCTACAGGATGCCGAATGTACAAAATCATAAGAGATCCACACCAAGACACATAATAATGAAGATGCCCAACACACAGAATAAGGAGAGAATCTTAAAAGCCAAAAGAGAGAGGAAGCAGATTACATTTAGGGGTAAACCAATCAGGATAACAGCTGATCTTTCCACACAGACTCTGAAAGCTAGAAGATCCTGGAACAATATATTTCAAACACTGAAAGAAAAAGGGTTCCAACCAAGAATCATGTATCCAGCGAAATTAAGCTTCATTATTAAAGATAAAATAAAAGTCTTCCACTATAAACAAAAGTTAAAAGAATTTGCAGCTAGAAAACCAGCTCTTCAAAACATCCTTGGCAAAACATTACAGGAAAAGGAAATGAAAATAACAATGAAAACCAACAGCAGGAGGCAGTACAGTAAAGGAAAAACTAATCATAGAGGAAAAACAAATCATGTTAAGTAACATAAATAATCAAATATGGCTGGAAGTACAAACCATATCTCAATGGTAACCCTAAATGTTAATGGCTTAAATGCACCAATCAAAAGACATAGGCTAGTAGACTGGATTAAAAAAAAAAGATCCAACAATATGCTGCGTACAGGAGACTCATCTGATAGGAAAAGACATACACAGACTGAAGGTGAAAGGTTGGGAAAAATCATACCACTCATATGGACCTCGGAAGCAAACAAGGGTGTCCATACTTGTATCAAATAAAATAGACTTCAAGCCAAAGTTAATCAAAAGGTATAAACAAGGACACTACATACTGCTCAAGGGAACCGTACACCAACAAGACTTAACGATCATTAATATATATGCCCCAAACAATGGTGCAGCTATGTTCATCAAACAAACTCTTCTCAAGTTCAAGAGTCAAATAGACCACAACACAATAATCATGGGAGATTTTAACACACCTCTCTCACCACTGGACAGATCTTCCAAACAAAAGTTGAATAAA
>NW_026009573.1:0-3299 GCF_001458135.2 Marmota marmota marmota
CCGCAGATGGTGTCAGATTCTGCCAGCTGTGAACCTGATGCCCAGCCTGAAGTCATAAAGTTTGCTATTTCTTCTGGCATTCACCAGTGTGTTCTCCAGCTTCAGATGTGGGCATGATGCCTTTATCATGACAGTTGTGTACAGAATATATGATCTGCCTGAGCACTCTGTGAACCTCCTCCTACATGCCAGTGACCTCTGGGATGGACTGCAGAAGCTAGCTGTCTGCCACCTGCATACTCCATCACAAGGCAGATATTTTCAGTTGTTTCAATAATGTGAGAGAGTTGGATCACATTTGGGTCTTCCACAGTCTTCATTAGATCCACTTAGAATATAATGAAGAACAAAGTTCTTTTCTACCTTTTCGTAGGATTTTCATGGCTACCTCTGTACCCATGAGGATATGCAAGGTCAGATTCACCTAAGGAAAGTTTCCCTATTTGATATCCCTTAGGGGCCTATATAACATGTGAGGGTTCCTTAATGTAGAAGCTGGTTGAAAGGCCCTGCCATACTCTTATAACCTCACTACTCTGACTATTCTCACTATACAGCCTCAAAAGCAACACCAACTAAGGATTCTAGCTAAAACAAACAAACAAAAAATAATAAAAAGAAAAACAAACAAACCCCCAAATCAAAAACCAATATGAAGACCAAAACCAAACCACTAAGTGAGCTAACTATCTGTGAGTCTGACAGGTCACCAAACAAAAGCTCCCTGTACTTATGGACAAAAATCAGTCACGCCAGAGCCTATATAGGTGTTGTTTGAAATTCCCTTACATTGATTCCTTGTGAGGTCAAAGCAGCAAATGGTCCAGTCACAACTTGGTGTAACCCACAGTGGTTGTCTTACTTTTTGGTCTCTGGGACCATTTTCACTTTAATAATAAGAAAAGGACCCTGGAAGCTTTTTCACTGCAGTGTGTTATAGAGAATGACATATACTTGCTTAGAAATTAAAACCTGTGGCATGCTTCAATGATCTTTTCAAGCCCAAAACTCTATAATAACTTTTGGCTTTTAAAGACCTCATCTTTTTAAATTTTTTTTTTTAGTTGTCAATGGACCTTTATTTTATTAATTTATATGTGGTGCTGAGAATCGAACCCAGTGCCTCACACATGGGAGACAAGCACTCTACCACTGAGCCACAACCCCAGTCCCCAAGACCTTATCTATACTTAATGTATTCAATTCCTTTTCCTTTTAACTCAAAATGATCAGTGTCAACTCTGATCAGAAGAAAGTGTGGCCTGTGTCCCTGGGACAACTGTTGGTGCGCTCTATATTTTCTTTTTCTTGTTATAGTAGTCTATGGTCCTGTATTTTATTTATTTATATGTGGTGAATCAAAGCGAGTACCTCACATATGCTAGGCAAGTACTCTACCACTGAGCCACAAACCCAGCTTCTACATTTTCTATTATTAAAAAAAACCCTGAAAAATAAAGTGAACTCTGTAAATACCCAGATGATCTCATCTAGATTTAACATTATAAACATTTTTCCACATTTCCTCATATATTTTTTTCACCAAAGCAACTTAAAGTTTATAGCAAACACCATGACATTTCACCCATGAATATTTCAGTATGTCTCTAAAAAAGACATTTTTGTTCTATTCAATTACAGTTTCATTGTAAAATGACCCAATATCACCTACTATCTAGTCCATGTTAAATATTCTTTTTTTAAAATTTTTTTTTAATATTTATTTTTTAGTTTTTGGCGGACACAACATCTTTTGTTTGTATGTGGTGCTGAGGATCGAACCCGGGGCGCACGCATGCCAGGCGAGCGCACTACCGCTTGAGCGACATCCCCAGCCCTTAAATATTCTTTTTAAAAGAAAAAAAAAGATTTTATTTTTTATAAATGATTTTATATTTTATGATGGTAGCACTTCATTCACATTGTGACACTATAACAAAATGTTCTGTTCCCAAAGATACTATAAGGCATGCTATGGGGCTGAGAGGGAGGGACCTTTCAGATGAGGACCCATAAGGTCCTCATCTTATTTCTTATCAGGAACCCTGAACCCAGGAGGCAGTGGGTTGATATATTCAAAGTGATGAAAAATGAAGCTGTCATCCAAGAATCCTATGGTCAGCAAAAATGTCCTTCCAATAGGGGAGAGCAGTGGGGGCAGTGGCAGATCCCTTGGTCCTTTCATACTGCTGTATGAAATACCTTAGGCGGGGCAACTTTTAAGAACAGAAATTAATTTTTCCCAGTTCTAGAGTCTGACAAAATCAAAAATCAAGGTGCCATGAGATACAGTGTGTTGAGAGAGTTGGCTTTCTCTTTCTAACATGGTAATTTGTTGCTGTGTCCTTGTGTGGTAGAAGGGGAGAAGGACTGAACTCACTCACTCCCTCAAGTGCTTTTTATTTATTTTGTTTTATTTTTATTTTTATTTGCCTCAAGATACTTGCAACTAAACCCAAAGTCCTCATATGTGCTAAGCAAAAGCTCTACCAGTGAGTTACATCCCCAGCCCTTTTAAGTTTCTTTTGGCACTAGATCTTACTAAGTTACCTAGGCTGGTCTCAAACTTGAGATCCTCCTGTCTCAGCCTCCTAAGTAGCAAGGATTCTAGGCATCTACTACCATGCCCAGCGTAATAAATATATGTGTTTCTGTGTTGTGTAGGATTAAATAGGCCTTATGTATTATAGACAAGTGCTCTTTTCTAAGGAGGGCACATATCCCATTCAGAAAGTTGGAGCCTCATGACCTAATCACCTCCTGAAGGCCCCATGTCCCAATACTGTTGCCTTGGGGTTGAAGTTTCAACAGAAATTCTGGAGGGAAACATACATTCAAATCACAACACTAGGTAAAATGAGTTGAGGGAGTTGATCACCACTGAATATGCCCTGCATGAGGGGAGTCCTTCAGGTTGAACTGAAGGATTTTAGATAGGAACTCAGAGCTGAGTAAAGATGGAAAGATCTCTGGAAAGGCAAATTCATGACGTTATAATGGCGAATGCTACTTTTGTTTTCTGCATGATTTAAGAGACTAATTTAGCTAAAAAATTACTAGTCTACATTAATGAACATAATGTATATACATGCTCTTATCAGGAAATGCTTTAAGTGACAATACATTAAACACTGTAATGAAAAGTCAGGGAATGGGCTGGGGATATGGCTCAAGTGGTAGCGCGCTTGCCTGGCACGCGTGGGGCCAGGGTTCGATCCTCAGCACCACATACAAACAAAGATGTTGTGTCCGCCAAAAACTAAAAAATAAATATTAAAAAAAAATTTTAAAAAAAGAAT
>NW_026009574.1:0-3299 GCF_001458135.2 Marmota marmota marmota
GGGGGGAGATAGGAAGGGCAGCACAATACAATAGACACTAGTATGGCCCTATGTATAAACGTGGCTGTATAACCAATGTGATCCTGCAATCTGTACATGTGGAAAAATAAGATTATGTACCCCATTTGAATCAAATGTATGATATGTCAAGATCATTGTAATGTTTTGAGCAACTAATAAAAAAATTAAAAAAAAATAATGTTTGAATTAGATGATATGAACACTTGATGCTATCCTTGATAATACATTTTATTTATAGTTTTCTTAGGTATTCAGTTAAGATAATTTAATGCCTGAAGTAAGTAGAAAAGTGAAGAGATCTGCCTGAAATATCAAGGGGTAAAAAAATGGGAGATTTTAAATTAAGTAGATGGGAACAAATAAAAAAAAAGAAGAAGAAATTCTTCGACAGGTGAAACTGTGTGAAACATACTTTACTGGGCAATCCTCCTGCTTTGTAGGTTACTGTAAGTTCCCATCCTCATTCCAGCTCATCTGGAACTTCAGGACTGAAAATAGAATGTTTTGCCCAAAGCCAGGAAGTCTTTATAATCAGTTTCTAAAATCTGAATCTGAGATGCACAGCAAAATAAAAAAAAAAAAAAAGAGGGTGGGGGGACTCATTTTAATTAGATGACAGTATTTCCACTCCACAGAAAGCCACAGCAATAAATAAAGCCTTGGGTATAGATTTGTCTTTTGACTTTGAACTTTCAACCATTTTACCAGATTTGATTTAAACCAAATTGAAACTTTCAGAATGGCCTTTTTAATCTCTAGAATTTCAAATCTCAGTCTTACAAAATGTGTAACAGAAAGAAGTTGCCTTATTTTTCTTTTGAACTTGGCATGGCATTTTATACCAATCTCACATGTAGAAAGCCCCTTAACAGGCTTTGCGAATTTGGAACTAGATAACCATCACCTTTTTTGACAAATCTACTTTCATCTGGGTGGATATTTTGACATCTAGCATTTGGTGCTTTTACTCTCTTCTCTATACAAAGGTCTTAATTGTTCCATAAAGTAAGCTTCTTTTACCACCCAAATATAGTTGCTAATATGTAAACCAATGAACATGTAGTTAAGTGTGGAGAGTACAGATTTATGTCCTGATTTCATGTTGATTTAAGTCACATTCTTTCCTGCTTAGTAGTGCTTCCAGTCAGGGCTGCCCTGAGGCAAAACTGTGAAATAGGTTAAGCTGCTTTTAGCTTCATCTGGTTTTCTCTAAGGGTCTATGTAGGAGGGTGTTTTTTTTCAAACTGAAGATGATTCTCTCTAAAGCAAAGGCTATTTTTTTCCTCGAGATAAATGTAAGGCAAATGGCCACCAACATCAGATGCATTGTCTATTTTATTTTTTTTAATGCTAGCAAGGGGTCTTTGTTGAGAAATATTTGGAAATAAAGTTGTGAGAGAAGCTACATTCATGCTGCATGTTTCACATTCTTTGATAATTTTGTGAGTGATTCGATGGTACTCTGCAGGGAACTCAAAGTCAATAGAATGTGATCACTGTCCAATGAGAGATGACAGTCTAGTTCTCATGACAAATTCAGAAGCTTGCAAATGGCATTATAACACAACAGATGCAATTATGAGGGGTGGAACAGAGTGCTAGGGGAATGTAGTGCACTGTGTGCCTGGCTACAGTAAATTGAAGAAATTAGAGGTGAGTTTTGAAAGAAAACTTGAAGTTTCCACAAGAGTCAGGAAGAGATGATAGAATTTTCTGTAGAGAAAAGCCATGGTAATGAATTGTGAAAGTTAATGGCATACAGAAAGCAGAGTTATTCTTTCCATGTGACAGGTGAAATACTCATGGATGGTGAAGATGGAAGTTCAAATTCAAGGTGAGATTGTAATCGATGAATGCTCCATACCGACTGTAATTAGCATTTGCTTGATAGGCAGCACAGAACTACAAGAGATGCTAAGCAGAGGAGTAACACTGAAAGCTCTGTTTCATTAAAGTTATACTCTGAGGATGGGCGACTTTTATGAGTTGAGTCTGAGAATTCTGTGGCTTTCATAGACTGCGCATGCATGCATATCTATATGTGGGAGAGGACTATGAAAGGGGCGGATTAAAATTAAGTTGTACATCCCCAGAGGCCAATATGAAAAATGAAGTGCAAGTAAATTATTTGGGAGGTAATTCCAGGAAACACTGAAAGGAGAGTGGGAAACAACAAAGGGAAATAAAGACAATTAATAAAGGGTTCCTTAACATGTTAGCCAACTCTGTGAATGACTGAAACCTAATCCTGTAGGGAAAGTCAGGGACACAGCATTAAAAATACAATTTAGACATTCCTGCACTAAGAGGTGGAGGATGATGTTTGTATACACCAATTCAGTTCTGTCACTGTCCACAGGAAGAAATGTTCACCTGGTTGCCTTTGTGCATTTAAATTTCTCATGATATATATTCACAGTCTTCCTGCAAAGAGAGTCAGATAAGCAGGGTCAGGAGGTGCAAAACTGTAATCACAGTGAGTGGAGAGGCTGAGGCATGAGGATCAATAGTTCAAGGAGAGAGGGAGGAGTGGGATAGTTGGGTCAAATGGTGGTTCTATTCCAAGTTTCCCAAGAAATCTCCATACTGTTTTCCATATTGGCTGCACCAATGTGCAGTCCCACCAGCAATATATGAATGTTCCTTTCCCCCCACATCCTTGCCAACATTTATTGTTGCCTGTATTCTTGATACTGCCATTCTGACTGGTGTAAGATGAAATCTTAGAGTAGTTTTGATTTGCATTTCTCTAAATACTAGAGATGTTGAACATTTTTTCACATATTTTTTCATTGAATACATATCTTCTTCTGAGATGTGACTATTCAGCTCCTTAGCCTATTTATTGATTGGGTTGTTTGTATTTTTGGTGTTAAGTTTTTTGAGTTTTTTTAATATATTCTAGAGATTAGTGCTCTATCTGTGTGTGTGTGTGTGTGTGTGTGTGGCAAAAATTTGCTCCTAAAATGTAGGCTCTCTCTTTACCTCATTTATTGTCTCCTCCCCCCACCTTTTTTTTCTGAGAAGAAGCTTTTTAGTTTGAGCCCTTCTCATTTACCATCTATCCCACTCCTCAGTCTATTCCCAAAGGACTAAAAAACAGCATACTATAGTAACACATTCATCAATGTTCACACCAGCTCAATTCGCAACAGCTAAACTGTAGAAGCAACCTAGATGCCCTTCAATAGATGAAAGGGTTAAGAGACTGTGATATGTATACACAATATTATATATATATATATATATATATATATATATATATATATATATATACT
>NW_026009575.1:0-3299 GCF_001458135.2 Marmota marmota marmota
TTTTCCTCACATCTTAGCCAACATTTATTGTTATTTGGTAATTGTATTCTTGATAATCATGTTTGTGTCTGGGGTGAGACGAAATCTTGGAGTAGTTTTGTTTTGCTTTCCTCTAATGGCTAAATGTTGAACATTATTTCATGTATTTGTTGCTTCTTCTCTGAAGTGTCTGTTCAGTTCCATAGCCCATTTATTAATTTGGCTCTTTGGTTTTTTGAGTTCTGCATATATCCTGGAGATTAGTGCTCTATCTGAGATGCATGTGGTGAAGATTTTCTCCCATTCTGTAGGCTCTCTTTTCACATTATTGATTGTTTCCTTTGCTGAGAAGATGCTTTTTAGTTTGAATCCATCTGGTTTATTGATTCTTGAATTACATTTTAGAATGTAGGATTCTCGTTAAGGCTGTTAGATGTTAGGCTGACATGGTGAAGATTTTGGGCTACTTTTTCTTCTATTAGGCACAGGAGGTATGTTCTAGTGCCCAAGTCTTTGATCCATTTTGAGTTGAGTTTTTTTCAGAGTGAGAGGGGTTTACTTTCTTTTTGTTATATGTAGCTTTCCAATTTTCCCTGCATCATTTGTTGAATAGGCTTTCTTTTCTCCAATGTATGTTTTTTGGCGCCTTTGTCTAGTATGAGATCACTGTGTTTTTGTGAGTTTGTCTCTGTGTCTTCTATTCTGTACCATTCATGGGTCTACACGTCTGTTTTGGTGCTGATACAATGCTGTTGTTGTTATTGTGGCTCTGTAGTACAGTTTAAGCTATTCTATTATTATGTGTCCTACTTCACTCATCTTGCTAAGGATTGCTTTGGCTATTCTGGGTCTCTTACTTTTCCAAATGAATTTCATGACTGCTTTTTCTAGTTCTGTGAAGAATTGTCATTGGGATTTTTTATATGAATTGCATTAACGTTCATGCCCAAGTACAAATTAGTTAAAACTATGAAAAAGAATCCTGGATCAACATTGACCTGACAGCTATCTGGTGACAGGTATCTGTTGACTCAGGAGCTTTAGCCTGCACACTCAGTGGTGGCTAAGCTGAGGTTACTCTGCATTTCAGCATTAACAGCATCTTAGAGTTGAGTCTACTTTGCATGTTGGTGTTGATGTCTGGGTACAGTTATGCTTTGCTACTACACAACCAGGGATACTTTGCTGGGTTTTTTTAAAATTTTAAATGTGTCTGAAAATTTCTTTGGGTCCTTTATTCACTTTTCTTGCTCAACTTCTGTGTGCTAGGTACTATCCTAGGTGTGGAATACAGAGTGAATAGGCCAAGTCCATGCTTCCATGGAAGTTAATGAAGTTAATAAGATGATTATAGCATCTACCTCAGTGTTATTGTGAAGCCTAGAAGAGAGTATGTCTGTTCATAACTGCAGTGCTGAGGACTGTAATATTTTTGAGGAAAATCGCAGATGACTTCAACAGGCATCACCTTGTTTTTGTCTGGGAAGTATTGTAAAGTTGTTACTTTTTCTATAATAAAAACAGACATTTAACACAGTTTGTATCTGAAGTCTGTGAACTTCAGAGATCCCTCTGGGCTGCCTGTCTCCAGGTCAGACACACAGTCCTGTGCTGACTCAATACAGGTTTGGAGACCCTTGAAGCCTCTTTTATAACCATGAGAGCCTGTGCTTCATAGTCAGCAGGCCAAGTAGGGGTCTCCAGGTCAAGTGGATCACACATCCCTATGGTGCTGACTTCCCCCAATCAGTTCATCTCCTGTCTTCACACACTCACTGGCTGCCATTTAGCTGGATGGGCCTTACTCCATAATGGGAATTTTATATCCTTTGCATTAATTGTCCAGAGCTTTTGGGTAGAGGCCTGGCCTTTCCTAATCCCCAGAACTATCTCTGTGTCCTCTTCACAGGGTCCTGTTATTACTGGCTGTGAGCGTGCTTTGTGCAGATGGTGGTGTACTGCAAGCTCATATTACATTCATTTTGTGTCCTCTTCCTTATAGCACTTAAAAAGGTGCTTGGAGTTGGAGTAGGGGTAGGGGAGTTGGCCTGAAAAATGACCCTAAACTTTATGAACACAGTTAGGGAAACCTAGGGTAGGGGGTGACGATAGTATGGAGAGAGTCCAATTCCTCCTAGGGAAACACATACACAGTGAAACTTCATTTAAAGTAAAGTGTCATGCTGCACTCCAAAATTAAGCAATTCTGGATGGATTTCAGAGAGTTAAAAAAAAATGAGGGGAAAACAGAACTAGAAGATAAAATTGAATAGTTTTTCAATTTCTGCTAGGGAGCCGGTTATCATTGTCAGACCACGCTGTGCTCTAGCTGGGGATCATGAATATCACATGAAGTGAGAGATGTACAAACACATCCCCAGTTACTTGTGTTGTTGTGACACAGAACATTTCCTTAATCTTTGATGAGGGAAAAAGACATATTACCTTTAGAATATCACTCCTAATGAATGCTATGCTAGGGCTGTTCTGCTTCAGAAGTTAAAAACCTGGGCTTTGTACAGAGGCATCCAGATTTTAAGAAAAAGGCTAAGCAGAAGAGAGACACACACATATCAAATCAGTTGCAGAACAGGACTCCACCGTGACTATAAATGTTGAGCGACTACTTCTGGTTCTGTTTTTTTTTTTAATATTTATTTTTTACTTGGACACAATAGCTTTGTTTATTCTTATGTTGTACTGAGGGGTCAGACCCAGGGCCTTGAACATGCTAGGCAAGCACTCTACCACTGAGCCACAACCCCAGCACTGGTTCTGTGTTTTTAGTATCTGTTGTGCGTCTCCTCCTGGTGCTCTTTAACTGATAAGCTTTTGACATTGGCCTGCATGAGGACACCACAGGTGAGGACTTGGGGACAGTGGAGAGCCTGGCTGGGGTTGGGTTGGATGATTGTATAAGACGCCATTGGAGATACGTTAGAACAGTGTCCTTGGGGTAGAGTCAGGAAAAAATTCTTTCTTACTTGACATTTTGATAGAGTGAGGAAGTGTCTATTTTTCCTAATGTAATTAGTTGGATATTCAAGCTAGGTTTCAAACTCTATTCTTTCATGAGTTTGGAGGGGGAAACTAGTACTTACTATCCAGCTTACTGGATGTTCACTGGTTAGTTTATAAAATATCACCACATATCTCTCATTTTAATCAGATTTTAAGTATACACATGTAAGATACTCAATGTCAACATTCAAACAAAGAGTAGAGAATGAAAACCTCCTTCATTTCTCTGCCCATTGGGCATTGTGTTGAATATCTATCTAAGGATATGTGCATTTCCATGTTTTTGAAACAAAAAAAAA
>NW_026009576.1:0-8659 GCF_001458135.2 Marmota marmota marmota
CTGGCTAGAAAATAGCCTGGGATGGAGACATAGCCAAGAAGTTGGAACTAGAAAGTAAAGGAGCATTCTGTGAGCTGAGGGTAGTTCTTCAGTGATGCCCCTCACACTCTTTGGCTCCCTGGGGATGAGCCCTTCTCTGGACACCACATAGCTTCCTCCAGTAGCAGCCCTGACCTAGGCTGATTTGCATAACAGGCAGCTGTCCCCAACAAGGGAATAAAGAGGCCTTGAGGGAACACAAACCAGCCTAGGACTCAAGAAGCAGCCACAGTCACCATGACTTGGAAGGATCTTCTCATCAGCCTCCTGGCTCATTACACAGGTGCTGCCCCCAGGCCCCAATTTACATGCCAGCCTAAGGCTCCTGTATAACCAACATGGCCTAATTCTCAGCTCAGCAGAGCTCTTTGGTGGGCAGGATGCTCAGCACCTGCTTCAGGATGAGACTTTAGGCTGAAATTCCAACACTTTGCTCTCTGGCTTGGAGGAAAGGGGTTGGGCTTGCTCATGGACTCAAATCTCCATTCCTCAGTCAGGCTCATGGGCCACTATGACTGATTTTGATGCCAGGGGATGCACTTTGTTGCACATATTTCCTGAAGTTCTTTCAGGCTAGGGGAAAACTGGGCATCTCATGGGAAGTGTCTGTCACCATTAGTCCCCTCTCTTCTTTTATTTCCTTATAGGTTCTGTAGCCTCTTATGTGCTGACTCAGCCATCATCAGTATCGGTGACCCCAGGACAGACGGCCAGAATCACCTGTGGAGGAAACAACATTGGTAGTAAAAATGTGCAATGGTACCAGCAGAAGCCAGCACAGTCCCCACTGCTTGTCATCTATGGTAATAGCAACCGGCCCTCAGGGGTTCCTGACCAATTCTCTGGCTCCAACTCTGGGAACACAGCCACCCTGACCATCAGTGGGGCCCATACTGGAGACGAGGCTGACTATTACTGTCAGGTGTGGGATAGTAGTGCTGCTCACAATGACACAGGCAGACAGGGAAGTGAGACAAAAACCTGTCACCAGCCTGGCACTAAAATCCCCTTCCTGCTCGCTCTGATTATCCTGACAGCAGAGAGCATGCCACATGCTGTGGAGGAAGTCTCCTCCCATCTCTGTCTAGATATTCCTGAGAGATGAGGGGAAGGCTCCTGTACCTCCCAAGGATCAGTTGATTCCATCGGAACTTGATCAACTCATTCTTATCAACTTGATCTGCCAGGCCCAAAAGCCACAGCAAGTCATCAGTCTTACAAAACTGCATGTTAGTATTAAGTAAAATTTCACTGTGTCAGGGTCTTATTTATGGTTAAACTAGGGGAAGAACAGGGGATGGTTCTAGTGTTGAAAAATGTTTCCTGGGGAGTTTTAAGGCAGATCTGCCAAGAAGAATTTTGATGAGTATTCATGTAACCAGTGTTGTACTGGGGAGGGTTGGTATGCACCAGGCTTGGGGGACTTTGCTGTGGGTGTTGATTAGTAAACCTCTATATGACAAGGTAGCTGTTTGTTCAGGTAAGAACTAGTTCTTCAGTGAATCCAGTTTCTTAACCTGAGAAATCAGTTTTCAGGAATGTCCCAAAGCAAAGAATTGCAGTTTAATCCCTCATTCTCCTGACTACAAATGTCCTGGATCCAACAGTGAAACTGGCACTGGTGACTTCAGTCCTCAGCCCCATCAAACTTTCTCTGCAGGATGAAAGTGACCACTAGAGAGGAGAGCATGTGAAATTCTCACAGAAAAATAGGCATACATGTCTCCATGTACAGAGTACAGAGGTGTTGGGTCTACCATCCCTGTTCTGTAGGACTTGTCTCCACTGGGATAGAAATGAACATGTGAGAGTTCCCTAGTGGTGTCCTTGGGAGGGTTCCAGCTAGAGGAAATGTCCTTGACTACCTGGGCTACTCTGAGGTCTAGCAGAGAGGAATACCTGGCCATCCCTCCTCTAGTTCCTTCCCAGCAGTGTCTTTAGGATCCTCTATCCTGCTGCAGCACCACTCCCCATCATGCCTGCCTTTCATTCACCATCTCCTCTCCCTCTGTTCCCTGCTCCAAGGCTTCCCCTCTGCAACCCCAGAGTCCCCCTTCTATTCAGTGTCAGGTCCTGCCTAGTCCAGACCCAGGGACATAGCCAGAATCTTCTGTCCCCATCAGCTTGAGAGAAGCCATTAGGGCACCATAGCAAACACCCCTGGGGAGGTCATTCTCCTCTACAACTAAGTAGGTGCCATGGGACTGACCTGAGTTTTCCCTGAGACCCACTCACTGGCTCCAGAAACAGCCAAATAAAACCTCCAGGAATCCCAAATTCATTGCAGCTTCTAATGGAACCTGAGGCATCTTGGATGCCTCATGCTGGCCACACTTCACTCCACACAAACCTCCTACAAGACCAAAGGTCCTCCATCATCCATGAGTATTGAACCCTGGATTTTACTCATAAGTCATGTGAACTTGAAAATTGAGTGTATCAAAAAACACAACACTCATTTTTACATCAAAAGATGACTATTCCTTCATTCCTTTAATCCATGTATGCCTGCCAAAAAAAAAGTCTAGATTTCACAAGAATAGATACACCCTAATTTAAAAAGCAAGGAGCTTTTCTATGAAGAATCTGATATTTGAGGTTCCTTTGCTTAGTATTCCTCACAGACACACTCTTTCTCCTTCTTACTGTCATATCCTTAAAGGACAGGCCCTCGGCAGGGCCAGTGTAGCCTATAATCCAGAGTGTACCTCAGTACCTCCCTGGTGTGGTGCTAGTTATGGGCTCCTTCTGGAGAAGCTATGAGCTGCAGTGAGCAGGGTAGGGGCCTCTTCTTCCTACTTAGGGGACTCAGTGATGCCAGACATTGAGGATGGCCTTAGGCCTAAGCCTAAGCAACTCTATTTAAAAAACTCCAGTTTGAAACCTGCAATCTCACCAAGTACACCCACAGAGCCCTCCAGTATGGATTCAAACAAGTTACTTCCCCTCACCCTGATAGACAGAGTAAAGCCTCTGGCAGGCTGTGCTTGCCTGATAAGAGGGAAAGGGGAGAAGATCAGGGTGGAGACCAGCAGACCAGCTGTTTCTGACCCCAGGGTAAATGATGTCACTGAGAAATCCAGTGGTAGCTTATAAGGATTGAAAGGGGGAAGGGCGAAAGCCCCAAAATGTAGTATAAATAACAGAGCAAATGAACAGGGATTCAGCCAGCCAGAACAAGGATGCTCTTGAGTTGGGGAGCCTGATGAAGACATGACATTGTCATCATTCCGGATTCTCTGCATGATCCTCACTGCTCTCAAACTCTACTGCCTTGTCTGGACCTTGTTGAGAGCCACAACTTCTCTCTTTGATCCTCCCCTCAACTGGTTGTGCTAAATCCAGCCTAATTCCCTCTTAAGATTGGAAGCCATCTCACCAGAGGCATAAAAAGTTAATTGCGGCTTTACTATAAATTACTGCGATTTCTAAACTTGCTTGGAATGCCTGCCTGTGTTTTGAACTCACCTATGCCTGGCTTCCCCTTACCAGATAGCAACCCTCTCTTAAACTTTAGTGGCACTCATAAATTCTGGCTTTCCCTGGCCAGATAATAACCCTTTCTGAAACTCTAATGGTGCCTCTTAAATTCCTTATGTAGAAATCTAATTTATTCCCTAAGTGCTGATAGTAGACCATTAACTAGCCTTTGTGTTATACTTGTCAAAATTTTGTTATCTGTAAGTTCTCAAGACACCCCCCTCTTTGTAACTTTCTGTGCTATAAAGCTGTGCTCCTAGAGAACTGTGGGGCTGTCTTCTGTTCCTGCGGTTTTTGGGAGAGACAGCCCGGCCAGTCAAAATTACAAGGTTGCTTTAATTTGTAGAGTTAATTTGATTTCAATTGGAGTCAGTGGTCTTTTCTTTGCGTTGTTTAACAGTCATCCACTACATGCTACAACAACCCTGTCTTGATTCTAGACCTGATCACCACGGTCTGAGTGAGTGTGTATCTGCTGGACATAAAGCCTAAGGCTTAAGACTTTTGATCTGACATTTGAACTTAGCACACAGAGGGAATGTCTGTCATTAGCCTGGCATGATTAAGTGTGTTTTGCAGTGCTTATAATTAACCTAGAATTATTTGCTGTGAATTAATTAACCTAGAATTGTTTGCTGTGAATTGATTATCTCTATTGCACTACCTAGCATTAAGGATTGTCGTTTTCTTCATTAAGAACCTATAAAGTGAAATTGTATTGAGTATTTTGAGTGAATAAAGCATGAAAAGGGCAGAAGCCTGTGGATATTCTTTATTTCTCCCCTTGACTACATATGTTTCAATTTTGCCCATTTGTGACAGAATGCAATGGCCAAAAATGTTCTACAAGTGGGGAAAACTAGAATCCAACATGCTAAAAAATTCAGAAAAATCAATCCTAGGAGACATGAAGAAAACAGTGCTAGCACATATGATGTCCTTACTGCTGTTTACTGGTGTCCTTGCTTCCCCAAATGCTGAAGTATAACACCAGAGAAGCACAGGGAGGCAAGTGTAGAGTGGAAAGTGTAAGGCTTGACCCGAAAGGCAGTATTCTTGGAAAGGAGAAGTCTTTCCTTTTTTATATCTAAGTCTTCTTTTATCCTGCCACATTCCTGTCCTTTGTTCCCTCTACCCTACAGTGATAGTATGCAGGTGGCAAGGGAAAAAGTAGAGACAGGTGGGGCAATGAAGCAGGGAGGAGTAATCTGGTGGGAAGGGCCTGGGGTGGTTTGATTAGCACCTCCCTGTTTGCAGGAAGCTACTTCATTAATAGTTTTTAGGATGGACCTGGGGCCTTCGGGACATTAACATTTCAGTTTCCACAGGTTTTGTTCTAGTTTCAGGGGCTCAGATCCAACTCCATTTTTTTATGGACTTCATTCTCTTTAAGGTCTCCATTTTCTTTAATGTACTGGATATTAGACCTGATTTACCTAACTACACTAACTACATATCTTTAAATATATCTTCAATGTCACTCAATATAACCAGTAGGGAAAGGACATTTGGAGCTTAATAAGACAGGGCCTCAAACCTTTCAATATGAAAGGAAAGAAAATCTATTAACCCAGAATTCTTTACCCAGTGGTAATATATTCTAAATGTTAAGGGAGAATTAAAATTTTACAAGACATTAAAATTCACCTGCACTCAAGAACAGTGGTGCATGTCTGTATTCCCAGTGACTCAGTAGGCTGAGTCAGGAGGATTGTAACTTTGAGGCCAGATTCAGAAGTTTCCCAAGAGCCTCAGCAAATTAGTGAACCTGTGTTTTAAAATTAAAAAAATGAGAATACTAGGGTTCTGGCTCTGTTGCAAAGCAACATCTGACTAATTTTCAGTACAAAAATAATAATAATAAACTCACCTGCAAACCCTCACTTCCAGTAAAAGTAAAAGACCCCTCATAGAAGGAAATGCCATATGTATAAAAGTTCATTCACAAAATATGTGGGAAGCATCAGATATGGTGACAACATGAATAAAAATAAATAATTCTGAATTTTGTCATCCTCTATAGAAGATCATTGACTATTTGAAGGAAACTATATTTTGGTTTAGATTGTATTACATGGAAATTACATAACATGTATCACAAAAGCTGAAAGGATAAAGAACATGTTATGAAGTTCATATTTTTCAATGAAGTATATAATATCACTTAATGGTATCCATTGTTCATATATATATATAACCTTATAGTATGATAAAAATAAAACACCAAAGAGCTATAGATGATAAACTTTACTAGCATTCTCCAAGGAAATAGAATTAATTGGAGACATAGAATAAGATACATGTAGATATAGATATATTGACAGATTACAGAAAGCAGACATAAAATAAAATGGGTAGGTAGAGATTATAGATAATATAGATATATTTTTTCTGTGTAATATTTCTTTATTATTTGCAGGGATTGATAAAGACAGAAATTAAATATGCACATGTTTAGTACAGATGCAGTTTTTTACAAAACATTAGCAATTCATGTTTTGTGAAGGCTAAAGATGCAGAACATATAATGAATGTGGAGATATAGGTATATATATATATATATATATATTACATGCAATCCTGTATCACTTAGCAATAGTGGTACGTCTTCAGAGATACATTGGTAGGTAATTTCATCATTCCATGAAAATGAGGCAGTCCACTTAACACAAATGTAGGTGATAAAGCCTGCTACACACCAAGGCCATATAGAATGTGTGAATGTATGTGGCATATATTCCACATAACACAAATGAAGGTGGTAAAGACTGCTAAACACCAAGGCCAAGAAGTGTGTGTGAATGTATATAGCATACATACATATATATTATGTGCTAATATTATGTGTATAATGTATATGAAGCCTATAGCTCCTCGGGCCATGAATAAAAAAAAACATGAGATTTGAATCTAGCACAAGAAACAATGAAATCAAGAGACGGTAGCTGCCATCTTGGGGCAGAGCAGTGCATTAGTCTGGCCGTCTAAGAGACTGGGTACTCACGAGAGGTATGAGGCTGTTGTAAGGATAGCACAACAAACAGCTTTACACTAAACATTTTTATAATTAGAAGGAGTACACTCTGATTAACAATGAGAATTATAGTGTAATAAATACAGAGACAACATCATAGATATTTATTATCATTCTAAAATATTATCTACTGCATATAATTTTGTGATACTTATACATGATTGGCTTCACAGTAGCACTGCTTGCTCCATTATCACCATACACATGAGTAATCTGTTGTACTTCAAACATAGAATGGTATGACAAAACAGAGTTACTCCATTGTAACCTTCTGAGACCACCACTATACATACAGTCTATAATAACCAAACACCATTATAGCAGTGCAAGTTTGGATAGATAAAATAGATCTGTATATATGGAAAAAAACACACATATATAGAGAGACAAGTGTTCTACTAAGTTGGCTCACATGATTGTGGTGGCTGGTGAGGTCTACATCAGGTGGGAAGGCTGCAGCCTGATAATTCAGTTAAAGGTAAGTTTCAAATCTTGAGTCTGAATTTAGCAGGACAGTACATTGGAAATCTCTGGATTTGCCTTAAAGATTTTTGACTCTGCTTGAGGCCCATGGACATCATAAATGGAAACATGTTTTCTCAGTGATAACTGATTAAATGTTAATCACATATGAAAAACAACCTCAGACAGCATTCATACATGTGTTTGACAAAATCAATGTGGGTATGTGGTTTAGCAAATTCAAAAGTCAACCATCACTTAAGTCAGCAAATAGATGAAAGGGAACACTTTTTTTTTTTTAAAAAAGCACACAATTAAAATAGATGAATGAATGAATGAATGAATGACACAAATGAAAATAAAAAACGGAACTTAAGGAGAAAATAGAAAGTGAAGACAGATGGTATATTTAAACAAATTATATTATGATTTATATTAGTCATAAGTGATTAAGTGCCAAAAGGAAAATGCACTTATGGTCAGACTGAATTCTACACCAAAATCCAAACATATTTGTGGTGTGCAAGAAACCCATTCTAAATTTTAATAACAAAGAAGTTAGTCCAAAGTAGGGCATGTATTCTACTCACAGAGATAAACCCACATACCTATGGCCATCTGATACTTGATGAAGACCAAAATATATCTTGGAAAAAAGACATCCTTTTTAACAAGTGATGTTGGGAAAACTGGTTAGTTATATGTAGAAAGATGAAATTAAACCCCTGTCTCTCACCCAACACAAAATTCAAATCGAAATGGATGAAAGACTTAGGAATTAGACCAGAAATTTGCAAGTGTCAGGAGAAAACACAGAATCCACACTCTATCATATAGATGCTGACACCAACTTCCTTAAAAAGACTCCCAAGGCACAAGAAATAAAAACAAGAATTAATAGGTGGAAGGCCACCAAACTAAAAACAAATCAAAAACTCTTCTACACAGCAAAGAAATAATTAAGAGCTTAAGATGAGGGTCCATGGAATGGAATAATATACTGGCCAGCTCTTTCTCCAACAGGGGATTAATATATGAAAAAAGTCAACACCAAAAAAAAAAAAGCAACCCAATCAATAAGTCAGTAAAAGTACTAAACAGAAACTTCTCAAAAGAAGATATAGAAATGGCCAGCAATTACATGTAAAAATGTCCAACATCTTTAGCAATCAGGGAATGCTGATGAAAACTGCACTAAAGATTTCATATCACTCCCGTCAGAATGGCAAAAATCAAGAATATAAACAACAATAAATGCTGATGAGGGTGTAGGGGAAAAGGTGCACTTATATACTGTTGGTGGGACTGCAGACTAGGACACGCATTCTGGAAAACAGCATGTTGTCCTTAAAAAACCTAGAGATTTAGCTACCCTGTGACCAAGCTATCCTAATCTTTCATATTTTCCCAAAAGATTGAAAATAGACAGGTCTCAGGGTCTAATTTTATTTTTCTACATGTAGCTGTGCAGTTTACCCAGCATTATTTGTTAAAAAGGCTGTATATTTTCCCAAGATATATTTTTGGAGTCTACAGGGATGTAGCCTCTTGAAAGTTTCCAGAAGCACAATTCACATTAGCTAAATTATTGATTCAATCCAGATGCCCATCAATAGACAAATGCAACAAAATGTTGTGACATAC
>NW_026009576.1:13555-25828 GCF_001458135.2 Marmota marmota marmota
CTTCTTCTTCTTCCTCTTTATCTTCTATTCCTGTCTCTCTCTCTTTCTCATTCCCTGATTCCATGAGCTGTCCAACTTCCCTCCGTGAAGCCCTTCTATCATGAGTTTTCTGCAACTGAGTCAGCAAATCATAGAGACCTAAAAAACTGTGATTCAAAATAAATATGTCCTCCTCAAATTTGTTTTTAACAGTATTTGTTCAGAGTGATGAAAAGATGACTAATAAAAATGGGTTAGTCACAGTTCTGGTAGTCTTGCCCATGATGATATCCTAAGGGCAGTTCTAAGACTAGACAAGGACAAGAGATGGTAGCTGAATAACCTGAAGAATTCAAGATCTCTAGTAAAGCTAACTACATAGGTAAACATAAATCCTAAAACATGTTATAATATTGTAATTTTATTTTGTATTATTTTATTGCATGAATGAAATATGAAAAAAGTCACATTTTGAATTGATAATACAAATGGAAACAAAATGCACACACATCAAATGAGACATTAACATCATAAACAAGGAGAAGGAATAGCTAAGGGTATGTGGAAAGGTGACATATGCTGATATTCTCTGTGAAATTTATTAGTGTCAGAGTTTTGCAACTGACTGAGGAGGATGATCATATGCTGATGAAACTAATTAAGCTTCAATTCAAACTCTATTGTTAATTAGATAAGTCAGTATGTGTCATTCACATAGTAGCCACTATGAAAATATATGCAAAAGGACATGAAGAGGTAACCAAAATGGTATACTGGGGAATAATCAACCAACCACAATGGAAACCAGTAGTGCAGCAATGAAGAACATAAAAAAAGGTAAGTTATATGTAGAAAACTAACATCACATTGACAGAATAATTTCATTATCATTAATAATATTAAATGAAAAATATGAGACTTGGTTACTCAATACATAAGAAGCCTGGGTCCCCTTATGGTTTAACACATTTTCTGTGTTGTATTTTTGGAGAAAGATCACAGATAATTTGACCATCTTCTAATAAAAACAAAACACCTGACACAAGATCTGGAACTGAAATGACTCCCCATCCACTGAGAATGCCACCAATCTGAGAATTACAGGGCAGGTTGGTGTGGGTACAGTAGTCACAGGAGTGAGGCTGGACACAGGCTCTTTGGTGACAAAGGCTTTGAGCTCACCAAGGAGTGAGAGGCTCTTGCTCTGGGTATACTCAACCAGCAGGGGCCAGCAGAGAAGTAACTATCTAGACAGCAAACAGGCTGCTGAACAGGCTTAGTACAAGAGTGAAGCCAGCTCTGGGAGCCAAGGGGTATCCAATTTCATTCTCAAATTTAGACATCAGAAGAGTCCAAACTATGCCCTGGCCTGCAGTGAGCCCATTCTTAGGATCAGGCTATCGTAGGATCACTGCAGGACATTGTCAAGAGCCTAGGCACAAAGAGGATCTCAGTTGGGAAATACCCATGGAGGAGCCTAGTCATATTTGTCAGCATGGCAGCCTTTTCTGGGTAAAACTCACTGGAGGGACCAAGCTTTGGTCCAGGTGCTGCAGCATGGAGAACAGCATGAGAAGATGAATTTACCAGGGTCTATGTCATTTTCTCAGCATGAATACATGGGCCTCCTCCTAATCTCCGGGCACCATTTATCACTGTCCAGAAGTTATCGCAGGGATACTGCTCCATACTAGACACTTTGAAACATTTCTATACACTCCCCCCTGGCCTTTTCTCTCACCTCCAGGCATATCTTGCCCCAGGCTGGGTCTTCTATGCTCAGGTGCAGTCTTGGATGAGAGAAGAAGGCATTTGGTCCATTGTCCCTCGATGGAGTATGCACAGGCTCTTTGAGGAGACTCTCAGAATAACACTGTCCACCATCTGCCTCACATCACATTCCTGAACCTTGAATTAACCTCGGTTCAGTGATAGGATCCTGTTGCTTGAGAGATCCTTGACAACCCAACCTACAGAGTTCAGCCATGTTCAAAACTGTGACACTGATGAACTTCATAGAGAATATGGGGCCTAAAGCTGGTTTCTCCATCAAGTTTGAATTCTGACACTTTTAAACCTATTACATAAAACATGGATGATTAAAAAATAGTATATTCTTGACTATTGCTTGTATATTGTGGAATGAGGGATGTTAAACAGTGTTTTTGAGGCCAGAAAACGTAGGAAACACATAAAAGAATGTGGTTACTTAAGTGAACAAGGTATAATATGTGACATATTTAAAAGCATCCCAAAACCAGAAAAAAAAATTAACAAAATACCAAAGATGAAAACAAAGTACATCTTGGAAACAATGTGAGGAAAATGAGGGTCCATTGTCCACCATAACCGGGCCCAGCTCAGCCCATGGCCAGGCTCCTGAAACATTCACAGTCCTGCTAAAATACAGCCAGAGAAGAAACAGCCCAGAAAAACAAAACAGTGTTCAAGGGGTCAATTCCTGGAAAATGACATTAATCAGAGATCATAGAAATCAAAGCTGATGTTTTGCTCAAAGCATCTTGTAGAAAGTTGAATGCTTAACCTCCATCTTCGCAGTCTCTTCTTCTGTACCCACAGCTGATTTCAGTGACTTCCTATAATTGGTGGTTACAGAGAATAGATAATTTGCATGATCATCAGACATGCATTTACCCAAACATCTTGAAAGAAATAAGAGAGGTCCTGGAGAACCCAACTGTGCTGTGCATATCAGCACAAAGAGTTTTGGTGTGTTCCACCATGAACAGCACATCTCTACTCTTACAACTCCTCTTGCTCTACACAGGTGATCTTTTCTGCCCTGTCCCAGACTCTACCTATGGGGGTACCACAGGATCATGAGCTGGACCTTCCCCCCAAATCTAAGCTCATTTGGACATAGATTTGATGGGTACCCTGGGTAGGGGTCCTTCATCTCTGCCTTCTCTTGCAGGTTCTGCCTCAAATGAGCTGACTCAGCCAGCCTCAGTCTCAGTAACCCCAGGACAGTCAGCCACAATCACCTGCTCTGGAGATGAATTGTCAAAATATTATGCACACTGGTTCCAGCAGCAGCACCCAGGACAGAGCCCTGTGATGGTAATATATGATGATAGTAAGCGACCCTCAGGGATCCCGGAGAGATTTTCTGGGTCCAGCTCAGGGTCAACAGCCACTCTGACCATCATCAGAACTCAGAATGATGATGAGGCTGTCTATTACTCTTCTTCATCATATGGTGAAGGTGATAATGAACTTCCCACAGTGACACAGGCAGATGGGAAGTGAGACACAAACCTCTACCCTCTAAGTGTCACTCTTTTCTCCAGATTCAGTAGGACTTCAATCAGAGCCTTGAACAGAACTAGTTTAGCTCATCCAGATATGAGGCCCCTATACTGCTTCTTCCCAGCCCTACAATGAGGCTCAACAAAGGAGATAGTTCAGGGATGATTTTATGATCATCAAGACAGATTGTCATGGTGTTTTCTTAACCAGACAGTGAGAACGAAAAAAAATGAATGGAAACAAAGATAGAAAGAGCCATCCCTACATGTCATGGTTTCTGGATTTACATATTATGGTGCCTGGACCTCTCTAGGGCCCTAATGTTCTAGATTTCTAGCCCCTGAGTTGCTCAGCACTTCTCAGACCCTGTAATCTTAGGTTCCCATGGCAACCTTCATGCTGAACACAGAAGACTAGTATAGTGTACAGAGAGGGATTGAGCTTGATTTCCTCTTCAGAGCTCACCCAACCTCACATAGAATCTCACCCATCTCACAGCTCACGGAGATGCCCTCACTAAAAGGGATGTTGGTTACAGGAAACTGCTTCTCCAGGTTCACATCTTTCTCTGACAGGGTTCAGTTTAATGGTTGGTTGAGGCCATGACCTCAGAGTCCTGCCCCGTTTTAGGGTGTCCTGCAGGTGATCCAAAACAATCTGTTGGGATGCTGAGTGGTCAACTGTAACCTAAGGGTCACTGTCTCTTTCAGCACAGTACTGCCTCCATCTCTGATTTCAAGGCAGCCTGAGCATCATTCTCCACCTCAGAGTCTGCACCAGACATCTGATCAATGAAGTTCAGGTGTTTCCAATGTCGACATCCAGGGACTCTAATGGTTTGGATATGTGGTTTTCCAAAAAAGTTCATGTGTGACAAAATACAAGAATGTTCAGAAAAGAAATGATTAGGTTACAAAGTGTAAACTAATCAATGGCTTAATCCACTGATATGGGTGTTAACAGTAGGCAGGTTGGTCATGACTGGATGTTCATAACTGGGGGCATGTCTTTATGATTTATATTTTGTCCCTTGTGAGTAGTGCTCTCTCTGCTTCCTAATTGCCATGAATTGAGATGATCTCCTCCTCTACGTCTTTCCTCAATGATATTCTGCCTCCCCCTGGGCCCGGATCAATGGAGCTGGTTATCTACAGACTGTGACATCTAAAAGCATGCATCAAAAAAAGTCCTCTAAATAGTTCTTATTGGGTTTTTGGTCACAGAAACAAAATAACTAACTAAAAAACGGAGCATGAAAGCCATTCTATATTTAAAAAGCTCCTGTCTCCTTCTAAATTCCCACTGTAAATGCTCTAATGCACTAATACCAAATTTTCCTTGCATTTTTGTAAAATGTAAAAATGACATCTTATGTATTCTGGATTATGAAAGATTTGAAACATCAGACCCATATTGGAGGTAAATCCAGGGATACGTGGATGACCAGAGCCCTCATGTCTACATAGTGACCCAACAGATACCCAGCTACAGGTATGAGTTACAGAATCAAAGTCCTTAATTTCGAACCTGCATACCTTGTACAACAAAAGTTATTCTTGCTACTATCCCAAACAGAAATAAACATTTGAGTAATTGTGAGAAATATATGTAAGCCTATCAAAGTTAGAACAAATAAAACTACCACATTCCACCTATGTGAACCAGAAACTCATTCCAATTTCCATGATCTCATCATCTCAAAATAAGGACAATTATGATAACCTTGCTACCCTTAATATGGCAAATTACCCAACAAAGAACTGAAACAGAAAATGCCAATCTTTTTACTCCAAGAATATACAACATACTTTTCATCGTCAAGTATGTTCATTGTTTCTTAATATTTGGTATTGTCACATAAATACTGGGATTTAAAGTGAATTATATTTAACACATCTTACATTGGATGTCACTTGGGTCAGACAGGGAAGGAAAAAATATTCAAATACAATCACAGAAAATACAAAAAAAAGGTTTTTCATATAATTCTAATTCCTGTGGTCATTATTGTTACATTCTTCACTCCACACTTCATATTCTCTTTACCACCAAAAAAATGCCTTAGCAAGTGTTTTTTAATAGTCTTGCCAAGTGTGTTGGTGCAAATCTTCATTCCAGACACTATTGGTCCATTCAAAATCCTTCTGAATTGGGTTGTGTGTCGCGACCCCTCGCCAGCAAGGGAAAACACGACACAGGATTCTTCTTTCAGCAGTTTATTCAGGCCTTGATTCATGTATCATCTTCTAGTGACCCCCTGCCGAGCGCCCAAGCACAGCCTAATAAAGCCTCCCGCATACCAATCCCAAGCTGCCACGTGGATCTCTCTCATAGGGTGATAAGGGATTGCGCGCCAAACTCTCCATATTAGGAGTTGTTTATCACAGGCCACAGTGGAAGCCGGTGCCATCTTCTAATGGCGGCCACGGTCTATTTAGAACGGCTCAGCACAGTTGTGCTGGTTTTCTGACTTTAATTACAGAGTAAGGAGGTTATCATCTGCATCCCATGCAGGTGCCTTCTTACTTCAAGTCTGCAGTGACAAGCTAGTTCCCTGATTATCAGGACCAATTGTGATCCAATAGCCCCAACTTGGTCTAATGATTTCCTTTCAGAGTAGTCCAAAGGGCTCCTGTGGAAGCAGTCTCCTTTTATAAATAAAACCTCTGCACTAGACCAGCATAATGTGAATTCTCCAATATGGGATGCAAACATTGTGCTAGTTGGTGACTAAGGATAGGGAGTGGTGTAACTCCCAATTCCATGCCCTCTCTCCTGTTCCAGAAACCTAGCTACACAAAAAATAGTATTTTTTATTGGACTTGCACATAGTCATTCATCTGGCTTTATCACTGAGTTCTCAGTATCATTCAACCTTTCTATCAAGCTTGGTATTTGAGGATGTAGGGGACAATCATAAGAGTAATAATGGCAAGAGCATGTCCCCATTATTGTCCTTTATTGGCTGTTACATAAATGTTGTACTCAGAAGCCCATGTTTAATAATACCATTATAGTGGTTTTCATGTTCCCTAAGTTCATGGATAACAGTTTAGCAGAAGCATTGCATAAAAGGAAAACAAGTTCTCTCATATGTAAATGCCTATTTCAGTAAGAACTAAGGTTAATCTGCTATGATGAAAGGTCTAATCTGCCCTCAGGTACCTCAAGGTGTTTCCCAGAGGGAATAATCTCATATTAGGAACTCAGGGTTGGATTTGATGTTTTGAAATGGAGCAGAGACTATATATCCTGGTCACCTTCATGACTAGAAATCCATTTTAATAATCCCATGAATAATCTCCATCCATGCCATCATGGAAATATGAGTATTTTAGGCAAAACACATGTTGTCTAGAGAAAGCAGTTAACTGATAGACACAGAATGAGGCAAGATTCATCTGATCACTAGGATCATTTCCTTTACAGGTCACTCACTTTTTGGCGATCATGACATCACATAGTACCAAAATAGTTCAATGAGGTTGCAAATGCACACTGAGTTTTATAAGAAGTGTTTTTTACAGTAAAAAAGTGATGATAAATATAGTCCCTAAAAATCAATATTGCATTTTTTGAACATAAATTTGAATAATAGCAAGAGTTTATAACTTTTCACCCAAAACATTGATTTGATTCATACACCCCCAAAATCACATTATTCAGCTTTATAAATATTATGATAGTACATTATTTCTATTATGGAATTTTTAAGCCACTTGGTCAAACAGTGTACATTTTAAACTAACATTTCTGTTCTTCAAAGTCAAAATAATTCTAGGAAACATGAACCAGCTTAATATATGTGGCTGCAAATCCCAAAAGATAAATATTATTTATGTAATAATTCCGTGGTTATAATATTATCAAGCATGCTTCACTCAAGTTGGTTATTTAAACCTATCTTAACAAATGTAAATGATAAAATGAAAAAAAAAAGATCAAATATTTCTGAGAAAACATTTGTCCCCAAATTGACATGTGATGTAAATGTATAATAATATTATATTTTAAAGAAATAACATGAGAAAAAGAATGTAAAATACAACATAAATAACTTTTTATTAGTTTCTTGTGAAATTGGTACTATTTTGATGTAGTTTGTGATACTTACTATTAAAATAATTATGCATCTCTTTTTAATTTTCATGTGACTAGTAGACTTGAATGCATAAAAACTCTCATTAATGAATGTATTATTATTAGAGTTTGCTCAACTGGATATCTCAAGTGTCAGGCTCCTTAAAATCACCTGAGACCTGAAGCCAATTCTCCACCCAAAGTCTATAAGTGTGAATCCAGGGGGAGTTTCTTGTACTGGAAAGGCAGAGGCATGAGGCATCAATAAACTGCCCATGAGACTAATCTTAGCTAATTCTCTATCTTAGATGAAAATATCTACCAAGAAATTGTTACTGCTTGGCTTGCCTGACCTCATGACTGGTGGAGCTCACAGTTCTGGCCTCAAGTTCAAGTGATTCCTGATGTTGTCTGTACCTATCAAATCCTGGGTTTGTATCATGAGCTGTTTCAAAATGAAATCTAATTCTCTACAGCAGGTGATAAACACTGTTGCCCAAACCTCATGGTCTACAACTGGGATTCTCCTAAGGCTCTTGATCTAAACACCAGCTTTTTTCCCTATTACCAATTTCTTATTGTTACAGATCTAGGGGATAAAATTGTTCATACAGCTGGGCCATTGGCACCACTTTTTGTCCTAGTACATCTTCACATTGGAATGCTTTAATCCATTTGGATTTTTACTTTCTCTTACATAAATTGGAGCAAAATCCCCAAATTTGAAGTATCCTACTTCCTGAAATCAGAGTGGTCCTGTAAACTTTGTGCTTCTTCTTGGTGGTAGTATGAGATGAAACAATTATTCATTATTTTGTGGGAGACAGCTCAAAAAGCTTCAAACAACTAAACCCTAAATATTTTGGCAAATAGTGTGAAAAAAATTTTCTTAAGATTGCATGCAAAGTGATTTCGCAAAAGAAAGAAATTAAAGGGATACAAATAGGAAAAGAGGAGCTCAAACTATCCCTATTAGCTGATGACATGATCCTATATTTAGAAGTCCCAAAAACTCCACCACAAAACTTCTAGAATTCATAAATGAATTCAGCAAAGTAGCAGGATATAAAAATAACTCTCATAAGTCAATTTCATTCCCACTTACCAATGATGAATCAATTTGAAGAGAATTTAGAAAGACTATCCCATTCTCCATAGCCTCAAAAAACTTCTGGGGAATTAGTTGCATTTTAAATCTGAATCACTGTCATTTTATTTCAGGCCCTGCATAGACCTATTTGCAAGTTCTGGAGATTGTAAACAGAGCCTGGTCCATATATGAAACATTGACAGTCTCTTTTCTCCATTTATTAAAGTGTGATAGAAGAAGCCATTCTCAGATCTTCTGTCCTGGGAGCTTTCACTGGAGAAAGCACAAATAATTATTGTGACCACAGTGAGATGGTGTATGTAGAAAGAGATATGTTGACCTGCACAGAGCAGCTGTGGGTCTCAGAGACAAGATGGTTCCACTGCAGGTGATTGGGAAAAGCACACATGGCTCTGTTAAAATGTATCATTTATCTGGATGCCATGGTGAATACTTGTAATCTCAGTGACATGGGAGGCTGAGGCAGGAGGCCACATCATGATGAAATATTATTAGTATTATTCATCATCATGGATGGAGTGGCAGTGGGGAAACACTTTATTTTGTACACTGACAACCATGTAGTAAATGTTTTTGAGTTTGCAAGCTATATATTGTCAGTTACAACACCTAATTTCTACAGGAGAGACATGAAAGCAGTCACTGACAAATCTTAAATGAATGGACATGGATGTATTTCAATAAGAAAAAAATTTTTACTTGCTCTTTTTAGTTATACATCAGAATAGAATTCATTTTGGCATAACTATAAAGGCATGCAAATAAAATTTGTTTTTATTATTTCCTCCATTATTTCCCCTCTCCCTTGCATCCTCCCAAGCCCTCTCCCCTTCCCTGTACTCTACTAATATTTCTGCTATTGGATTATACTTTTTCTAAAAAACATTAGTGTTGTGAATGCATAAGATGGTGAGATTAGCTGTGCTGAATCCATGCCAAATTTTTATATATTTCTTCATGTATTTATTGAACATCTTTCATATATTTATTGGTCATTTGTATTCTTTTTTAGAAACATTATTTTGCAAATTTTTTGATTGCATTATTTGTTTGTTCATGTTGAGAATTTGGAGTTTTTTTTATTTACTGGAAATTAATTTCCTATCTGAGGAGCAGATGGCAAAGATTTTTTACCCATTCTGTAGGCTCCCCCTTCATGCTCTTAATTTTTCCTTTGTTTTGAAGAATTTTTTTTTTGTAAATTGATACCATCTCATTTATTAATCTTTTCTTTTACTTCTTGTGCTTCAGAAATCTTGTTAGGATAGTGAGTTCCTGAGCCAACATATTGGAGTGTTCCTCTCACATTTTCTTCTCACAAGTGTCCTACCACTCTTTACAATTATAGAAACTCTAATTGAAATTAAAAAGAGATTTCATCTCACTTCAATCAGAATAGTAGTTCTCAAGAATAAAATTAATAATAAATGTTGTGAGGATGTGGAGAAAAAAAGTACACTCACACATTGCTTGTGGGACTGCAAATTGCTACAACTACTCTGGAAAGCAGTATGTAGATTCCTCTAAAAATATGGTAGGCCCATTTTATCTCACCCCTGGGTATGTATATCAAAAGAATTTAAAAACAGCATAATATAATGACATAGCCACATCAGTGTTTATAGCAGCACAATTCACAATAGCTAAGCTATAGAGCCAACCTAGGTGCCTTTCAACAGATAAATGGGTAAAGAATATGTGGTACATATACACAACTAAGTACTACTCAGTCATAAATAAGAATGACTTTTTTATGTCGTTTGCCAGTAAATGCATGGAATTGGAGACTATCATGCTAAGTGAAATAAGCTGTTGGGGTTTGAGTGTGCAGAGTTTAGCTCCCTCAGGCCTGACATTTTGCAAGAGCTGTGGCTGTGATTTAGGTCAGCTGAGGCAAACCTCAGTTAGGAGGAGGAAAAGTTCTCTTCCCCTTATCACAAGTCACAAGTTCTGCATGGTTTGGCCAAGAGGAAGAAGCTTCCTGCATACTTGTCCTGGGAACAGTACATTCTAAAGGAAAAAATGCATCCTCAGGGGATTAGATAATGTCTACAAAGAACTTTAAGAGGGTACTTATCAAATAAACAGGAACAATCTGAATTTAGCTCTGTATATCCGCTGAGGCATGATATTTGGGCAATGTGGGTAAAGTGTTATTGAAGAATTGCTTGCTTTGTTAGAAGAAGAATATAAAAGGAACTTGCAAATAAACCTCAGCATGCAGTTGCAATTGCTGCCTTTGCTCTGCATCCCCTGTGTCCTGGTTATTTTGTGACCCTTACCCAGGGACCCGAACGCTCTACACATTCACAATTGGCGCCCGAACAGGGACCCTGCTGGACTGACAGGAAGGGTAAATTCTTTTTCTTTATATTACAGTGTGATGGGACAATCTTAATCTTCTCCTTTTTTACGTATTCTTAGGCATTCGCTTGCCGTCTATGGTATTAATATTTCCCATTCTGATATAGAGATGTGTCTTAAGGTGGTCAGGGAATGGAATCCCTGGTTCCCGGAGGAAGGATCTATGGATGTGGATAATTAGAAACGGGTCCGTCACAATGTTGAAAAGGCCATGAGGCAAGTGAAAAAATTCCGATTCGGTTTTGGTCTATCTGGTCTATTTTATATACAATGTTTAAAGCTATGGAGGAAGAAACGTTGATTGGCAATTTACAAAAGGAGCTAACTCCCTCTATTCTAGATCTCCCTCTGGATATTAGTGAAAACGAAGAAATAGTAAAAGATATGCAACAATTGACTCATAATTCTTCACAAAATTCTGCTGATTTAATTGGTAATGATACGGAAAAGAAAACGAAAGTAAAAACGAGGATCGATGATCGCTCCGTTTCGGAGCAATTCAAACTTGTTATGGAGGAAGTTCTGGGATGTCTTAATAAATTAGAAGCTAAAATGGACCCTAGGCCTTTATTGGGAACCAGGCCCTCTGCCCCTCCGGCCACCAACCCTTTTTTGGCAGCTTCTTTAAAGGCTGTCCAGGAAATGGACTCAGAACCTTCTGACGATGAGGACAAAACTCCCTTCTTTGCTTTTCCTATAATCAGGCCTGATCCAGCTAATGGAATGGCACAGCCACCTAGGTATGAGGGGATTGATATTGATCATATTGGCAGATTAAAAAAGGCAGTGACAATGTACGGACCTCAATCCCATTATGTAAAAGAATTGCTTAATGCTTTTGCTACTCATTACAATAATTTTGCTCCTGAGGATTGGAAGATTGTGGGCCGTGCTCTTCTACGGGAACCTGAATATCTTCAATGGCACATGTGGTTTCTAGAAGGATGTGCCACTAAGGCTAGAGAAAATGGTAACAGTCAAAACCCTGTTATTCGTGCCATAGGATACCCTATGTTATCTGGCACTGGTATGTATGATGACATTCAACATCAAATTCATATTCCTCCTGAGATTCATGAGCAATTGAAGGAAATAGCTTTAGAAGCTTGGGACAAAATTAGACCTACTGGAGAACATTATGGCTCATAGACAAAAGTTTCACAAAAACCCAATGAACCTTATGTAGAATTTTTGTCTAGATTAAAATTGACAATTGAATGAACCGTGGTAGGAGAGGCTACCAGGCAACAATTACTACGTTTGCTGGCTTATGAAAATGCTAATGAAGATTGTAAACGAGCCATTTTACCGATTAAAGATACAGGAGATATTCATACATACTTAAAGGTGTGCAAAGATATAACATCAGAATCGAGAAAGATGCAATTATTTGCTGAAACCATGGCCTCTACATGGTATGCTTTGCAGAATACTAATCGAAATTTGGCTAACATGAAGTGTTTTGGGTG